>NW_027532430.1:22114-153328 GCF_008692635.1 Crocuta crocuta | reverse complement strand
TTCCCTGAGTTAGAAATTTTTAATCCTGAGATATTTGACCATTGTGAGTTTTTGAAAAACAGAAAAATCCTTGCTTATCAAAAATACTATTGTAACTATTATGATTATTTTGCTACACAGTTTTAATAACACTAATTTATGTTAATCTATGTTCTTTTCATTAATGGCATCTGTTACACTATATCATGTTCATTGAGGTTCTTATGGCACATGAAGCAAGCATAAGGGAAGACTGTTTTTAATGAATGGCTGCCTAGCATTTCTGAATCAAACCTATCAGGAAAAGTACATTTCAGGCTGTGTTTCAGACAATTAAATCTTCAAGTAGAACTTAAAAGGCATCTCTACTACCTTAATGTAGAAGACACTGAAATAATGCTTTTATAACACAGTAATTTTTTAAAATTTTCTTTGCCTTTTTCATCTTTTATCACATTCTAATAAATAAAACTATACCTCATCATAGAGATTTGTCCTGTCCTTATTCCAAATACAATAATGTCATTTTCTGGACTAGGACATATATTTGGAAGACTCTATTTTTTTAATTTTTAAAATTTTATTTATTTTTGAGACAGAGAGAGACAGAGCACTAGTGGGGGAGGAGTAGAGAGAGAGGGAGACACAGAATCTGAAACAGGCTCTGAGCTGTCAGCACAGAACCCGATGTGGGGCGCAAACCCACAAACCATGTGATCATGACCTGAGCCGAAGTCGGTCGCTTAACTGACTGAGCCACCCAGGTGCCCCTGGAAGACCCTGTTAACTAAGTAGACCTACTTGATTTAAACTGTCAGATGGATAAGATAAAGACAGAAATTTTAATAGCAAGTTTAATAGAAATTTAATCTTGACAGAAAAAAAGAGTCTCCTTGGAAGCAAATGTTTTATTGCAGAATTCCCAGTACACAAGACAATAAACAGAATGATACAGGAGTAATTATGATCCTCAGTTATAGCACTTAAGCACAGAGCACATAAATAAAAATACTTTTACATAAAAAGTTCTTACTGAATGTAGGGAAATTTTATTATATGGCAAACAATCAAACAATGAATAAATAAAAATTACTAAGTAGCTACAATGCTAAAATATTGGTAGGACTTCCAGAAGGTGGAGTAAGACCCTGAAGAAAACCTTTCATGAATAAAGCTGTGAGAACTATAGAAAAAACTATCAAAATCAACTTTTTCAGGACTCTGAAACTTAAGCTAAAGATCTGCAACAATGTGAGGAGTGTTTATTTAAGAAAAACAGCTAAATTTCACTAAGAACAGTAACTTTCGTGGCATTTTAACTTTCTCTAATTCTATCTTTCTCTTGCCAGCTCTGTTGCAGTCTTAAAACCAAGTCCTCTCAATGAGAGGAGCACTGAAATTTAGCTGCCAAGTAGCCCCTGAAAGGGCAGAGCCAGTTTAGAGTTCCACAAAAGTCCCATTCCCAGACAATGGTCACTATTTGACCTGTCTAGCATTTTGCTGAACAGCTCCATTCTCAGGGCTTGTATTTATTTGACCGGATTCAGATCTAACTCTGTTCAGTTTTATTCCAAAAGGATTTGTTTTAAAAAATAAGTGATGACCGTTTAACATCACAGCTGCCTGAGGTACCATTACCACCTAGGACTGTCACGAGGCAGATCAAAATATTCACAACAGGAATTAAATGTTCACAGGACATTGAAAAGATCAGGCAAACTGGTAATATCTAGAAGGCCACTTGTATATGGAGGGTGATGCACTTGCTCAGGAAAGAGTTGTAAAAGCCTTAATTTCATACATCTGGCCAGCCTTATCTCAAGGTAAGCAGAAAATGAGTAAGACAGAAATGCAAACTATCTACTGGAGAGTTGAAGCCATATCACATATACAAATAGCTCCTCAGTGAAGGCTGGAAATCCTATTCATTCAAGGTATTTAAGAAAATCTCTACCTAATAATTATATGAACACTAAGCTAATCAGCCAGAGACTTATCGGCCACACATGACAAACAATATAGATTCAGAGAATTAGTCCAGAAAAGTCTCTAAATAAATAAACATCAAGAATAGCAATAGCAATCCCTGGGTGAGGTAACGGGGGTGTACGTGGGGAATCTGATTTCTATAACTGCATCACTGTATTTCTAATATATGTATCTGCTTCAATAATATATTTATATATATTATATACATAGAAACTTATAATATATAATATATATAGTTATATATGTAGTTTTATATATATATAGAGAGAGAGAGAGAAACTTACAAGTCAACAACAGCAACAACAAAAAAAAAAACAACAAAAACTCACACAGTTTAGAAAATGAGCAAAGGATATGAATAGACATCTCTCAAAAAAAGAAGTACAAGTGGCCAATAAGCACATGAAACAAAGCTTAACATTATTAGCCATCAGGGAAACTCTAATTGAAACTACAAGATACTCTACATGCACTGGGATAACTACAATAAAAAAAGACAAATAATAAAATGGGTTGGTGGTGGTGAGGAGAAGTCTGAATCTTCATGCATTATAAATTGGCACATAATGCTTGCTGCCTGTTTAGAAAAGTTTTGACAGTTCGTCAACAAATTAAATATGGTTATCATACAGTCCAGCTACTTTATTCCTACAGAAGAGAACTGAAAGCATATGCGCATGCGCACACATACACACACACACACACACACACACACACACAAAGTTGCACATAAATGTTCATAGTAGCATTGTTCATAGTAACCAAAAAAATGGAAAAACACATGGATGCATCAACTGATGAGATAAATAAACTGTGGCATATCACACAATAAAATGTTATTTTGAACACAAAAAATAAAGGGAATTGTATTAGAAATGAAAATGTGGGGATTAGGAGTGTTTACCACTATTGAGTCATTGCTATTTCCTTATCTTTTCAATGACCAGAGCTCAGAAATATGTGTGTGTGTGTGTGTGTATAAAATGTGTGTGTACATGCACATATTTGTTTCTATTTTCTTTATAACTATGCCTTCAACTATATACAGAAATCCATATGGTCAGAATAATATTTTCAATGCCAGTCCAACACTACAGATGTTAAAGTGTCTAAGAATGATATCTGTGTGGAGTTTGGAATGTATGAGTTCTACACCAGGGCACTACAGAGTCATTTCCAATTTATTTTCTTCCCTTGTAACTCTTTATTCCAATAGTGAGAAATCCAGCTCCTACTATTGTCATTATTTTTACTTATTCTATCAGTAACTAAACCAAGGGTCCACAGCTGGCAGCCAATCACCCTCCAACACCAGCATAAAAGCATTTCTCTTTACTTTGATTCTAACATCCTTTCCTAGGCCACTACTGGCTCTACCTTCTGTACAAATGACCTATTCACCCAAATCAGACTTCAATTCAACATTCCATGCTAACACCACTCCCTACTCACAGACCACTTTTTTACTCTACACAAACTTCAATACACTATTCAGGATGAAACACCCCAATGGTGCTATCTTCCTTACCGTACTTCGTCCTGTGCCAGGCCTCAGATGTCAACTTGCCACCCAAATTGCTTTCCTTACCTCACTTTGGTTTCAGTGCCCTAGAATAGAATTTGTATATTCCAAACTCCACACAAATATCATTCTCACACACCTTAATATCTGACACACATAACAGGTCACTCTCCTACTCAAATGCCCTCCTCACCCTGCTTTGTGTCTGAAAATTTCCTCCACATCTGTCATGGTCCACACCTTCTTTCTGAATAGCTATTCTCACACTGGTCCAGTTAAGACTGGACTAAAGACACTCCCAACTGTCACTCAGCAGTCACCACAGCTAACTCTTACTCCTCCCACATGATGTCTATCTTCCTTGGTTCTTCAAAACAGACTGAGGGAAGGAGAGGGAAATAAAGAAGAGGAGAAGAGAGAAAAGAGGAAAAGCTATCATCTCCACCATATACTGAGAACATCTTACAATGTTTATACATATGTGCCATATCTTAAATATTTTTATAACACTATGGTATATCAGCATATAATGGTTTACTGGATATTTTCAGTTTAAAGTGTGTATTTATTTCTAATTATTTTTCACAATTAGAAACTCAAAGAGGTTGGGATGACTGCGTAGCTCAGTCAGTCAGATGACCAACTTCGGCTCAGGTAATAATCTTGTGGTTCATGGTTTCGAGCTCTGCATTGGGCTCTGTGCTGACAGCTCACAGCCTGGAGGCTGCTTTGGATTCTGTGTCTCACTCTCTCTCCCTGTCCCTCCCCAACTAGCACTCTCTCTCTCAAAAATAAACATTTAACAAATTTAAAAAAAAACAAAGAAAGAAACTCAAAGAGGTCAAATAATTAAATTACTTTTAGAATTTTGAATGTACTCTACAGGGTGCCTGGGTGACTCAGCCAGTTGAGTGTCAAGTCTTTGGCTCAGGTCATGATCTTAGGGCTTTTGAGTTCTAGCCTCACATTGGGCTCTGTGCTGACAGCTTGGAGCCTGGATTCTTTTTCTCCCAATCTCTCCCCCTGCTACTCCTCTGGTTGTGTGCTTGCTCTATTGTTCTCTCTCTCAAAAATAAATAAACATTAAAAAAATAAGCGTAGTTGGACAAATTGTTTTCTTAAGGCTTTGTCATCATTTATATTGCACTGGCATTTATATTTTCGTCTCTTGACCTTTGGTTGGGGCTATATGTATACCATATAATATGAGAGATAAAATGAAACATATTTTATTTGGCCGTTGGTTACCAGTAGAATTTGCTTTTATTTGTATTGTAAAAACATTACATTCTTAGTCTTGAAAATATCTTGCTAATTATTTAAACCACTTTTTGCTATTTTGTTTTATTCTATTCTGACATTAATTTGCATGTCTTCCCTAGTTAAGATACATAGATCAATAGATAATAAAAAGACTATATAGTTAGAAATTTAAGATTAAGATACTTAACTTATCCCTACCAGTCTTAATGTGAATATTTTCCAAATTCAGTATTTGCAATTCTTTATCAGGATTTGGTTATAAAGATATTTTATTTTGCAGGTAAACATTTTTAAAGTAATTTATTTTATGATTTTTATATGTGATTTAAAATTTTAAAAGTCCTGTATCATAAGGACTTAATTAGGCAAGACATTCATCTATCATTTCCAATTCTTTAACATTCTTTAAAATATAATTCTCACATTGATAAAATCATTTTGGCAACAGGTACAGGTTAATAATCTGTATTTATCCACAGTGAATTCATTAAATAATGAATTACCTGCAACTGCAAGTAATTACTTTGAAATTGCGCAACAGTGAGGCATATTTGTATCTTCTAGATTTTCATTCATGTTTATTTCTTTTTTTTAATTTTTTAACATTTATTTTTGAGAGAGAGACACACAGCTTGAGAAAGTGAGGGGCAGAGAGAGAGGCAGACAAATCCAAAGAAGGTTCAAGGCTCTGAGTTGTCAGCACACAGCCTTACGTGGGGCTTGAATTTACAAGCCATGAGATCATGACCTGAGTTGAAGTTGGACTCTTATGTCAATTTTTATGCTAGCTTAATATGTTATCATTATAATACATATTAATATCTTATAAAAAAAGTCCTATACCATGAATATTTTTCAAAAATTTCTTGGGATATCGGGGTACCTCAGTTGGTTAAGCGTCTGCCTTTAGTTCAGTTCATGAACTCACGGTTTTTGAGTTAGACTCCACAGGGAACTCTGTGCTGACAGCCCAGAGCCTGGGGTCTCCTTTGGATTCTGTCTCATTCTTTCTCTGTTCCTCCCCCACTCTCACTGTCTTCTCACAAAAATAAATATTAAAAAAGTAATATACAAATTAAAAATAAAATTCCTATGGGACTTATTTTGCAGATTAATGTTACTATAATTTTGTCATTAAAATATTACACCCACACCTTGATTGGAATTGTGCTAAATATGCACATTAATTTCGGAAACATGTAAAATGATCTTTCTATAGGACATTTAGTCAGAACTTTTATTTGTGGCCTTAAATTTTTTTATTCTTTAAGTTGGTAAATCCTGCAGATTTCCTGTTAAATTTATCCATTGTCTTATATTTTTGTTTCCTTAGATAATAGAATGTTCATTTTCCCTTTCTATACACATATTCATGGCACATCAGGAAAATATTGATTTTTTTGCAATATTTTTTGCAATTCTGTTACAAGCCATCTTTATAAAATCTAACAATTCTCATAATTTTTCATCCAAAATTTCTGTTTACCTTAAAGTGAAAATATAAGTGTGGAATATATATATTTTTGCTTGACTACCTATATTTAAAAAAATTATGTTGCTTTAATAATGAATATGTAGTCAAACTGTAGTTTACAGTAAAATTAAACCAAATCATATTTATCTTATAGCAAGGTACTCTCTATTTGTTGAAGTCTTCTAGCTAAACTATCATTCCTGTGGAGAAACCAAATTACTGGAAAACTATTTCCAATAATGTATAAATACTTAGCTGAAGAGACTTAAATTTTAGAATCTTCTTCAAAGCCATGAGAATTTACTTGCAGGAGAAAACTCCTATCAATAGCTAATCAGCTTTTGTTATATATTAGGCACTTAGGGAAATTTGAGATATGGTAAGATATGCTCTCAAACACACAAATATTTTGAATTGTTATATTAAATATACATTGACCCAAACATGCAGTAATCACCTCAACCTAAATATAAGGCCAATGAACACATCTAGATAAAGGGCAATTGCAGAAATGTTAAATTCTAAACAGATAATATAAAATAAATTTACATGTATAAACACTCACGTTTTGGATAATTATATTGTTTCTAATTGATCTATCTTCAACTCCTGATCAGACAACATTTTAGCAATTTATAAAATAGGTAAACGTGGAACAGTTACTCAACATTTCATGGATCCTAATTTCCTCATCATTTTACAGGGAACATTAGACAAAACTGTTAGAGGCCTTTTTCTATATTTATGCTCATAATTCAAATCTTTAAAGCTAAATATATAAAGTTCATTATTGGCCAACTTTTCTCTTAGGATTACTCATATATTTTATAGAAACTATTTCACCCACTTGGAATGCAAGAATGCTAGTATTTTGTAAAGATTTTTGAACATGCGTTCATCAGAGATATTGGCCTTTAGTTCTCTTTTTTTGGGATGTCTTTTTCTTGTTTTGGCATCAGGGTAATTAATGCTGACCTCATAGAATGTATCTGGAAGTTTTCCTTTCTCTTCTATTTTTTTGGAATAGTTTGAGAAGAATAGGTATTAACTCTTCTTTAAATGGCAAAATTGAATATATTTGGACTTGGACTTCCATTTGTTGAGATTCTTTTTTAAATTACCGATTCAATCTCCTTGCTGGTAATCAGTCTGTTCAAATTTTCTATTTCTTCCTGCTTCACTTTTGGTATGTAAATATGTTTCTAGGCATCCATCTATTTTTTTCTAGCTTGTCCAGTTTGTTGGCATACAGTTTTTCATAATAATATCTTATAATTGTTTGTATTTCTGTGGTGTTGGTTATTTTTCCTCTCTCATTTGTGATTTTATTTATTTGGGTCCTTTCTCTTTTCTTTTTTTTTTTAAATTTTTAATGTTTTATTTATTTCTGAGAGAGAGAGACAGCATGAGCAGGGGAGGGCCAGAGGGAGGGAGACATAGAATCTGAAGCAGGCTCCAGGATCTGAGCTAGCTGTCAGCACAGAGCCTGAGGCGGGGCTCAAACTCACAAACTGTGAGATCATGACCTGAGCCACAGTTGGACGCTGAACCGACTGAGCCACCCAGGCGCCCCTTCTTTTTAAGAAGTCTGGCTAGAGGTTTATAAATTTTATTAGTATTTTCAAGAACCAGCTCCTGGTTTCATTGAACTACTCTACTGTTATATTTTGTTTTCATGTCTATATCATTTATTTCTGCTCTAATCTTTAATATTTCTTTCCTTTTCCTGGCTTTGGTCTTCATTTATTGTTCTTTTTCTAGCTTCTTTAGATATAAGGTTAGGTTGTTTATTTTTCTCTTGTTTTTGAGGTAGAACTGTATTGCTATAATCTTCCCTCTTAGAATTACTTTTACTGCACCCCAAATATTTGAATGCTTTTGTTTTCATTTTCATTTGTTTCCATGTAATTTTTTATTTCTTCTTTGATTCCTTGGTTAACCCATTCATTGTTTAGTAGAATATTATTTAGCCTCCACGTACTTGTGGCCTTTCCAGATTTTTCTTGTGGTTGACTTCTAGTCTCATAGTGTTGTAGTCAGAAAAGATGCATGGTATCACTTCAATCGTTTTGAATTTTTGGACACTTGTTTTGTGACCTAATATGTGATCTATTTTATTTTTTTAATGTTCTATTTATTTCTGAGAGAGAGAGACAGAGTGAGCAGGGGATGATCAGAGAGAGAGGGAGACACAGAATCCAAAACAGGCTGCAGGCTCTGAGCTGGCTGTCAGCACAGAGCCCGACATGGGGCTTGAACCTACGAACTGCAAGATCATGACCTGAGCCGAAGTTGGCCACTTAACCAGATACCCCTATGTGATCTATTTTAAAGAATGTTCTGCATGCCCTTGAAAATGTAAGGTTTTTTAGGTAAATAAAAAGACTCCAAGGCAAAATGTTCCACAGAAGGAGTTTTATTGCCTGCACCCTCGGCCAAGGCGAGAGAATTTACGGGGACAGTTTTATTGTCTGCATCCCTGGGCGAGGATCCGCGACTCCAGAGAGAGGGAAGTCAGGGAAGTCGCGGCCTGGTTGGGTGGTGGTGGGGTTTTATAGCCTGTTAGTGGGGGTTCAGATAACAGGGGCAGTCTCTTGACTGGAAAGTCCAGGGTTGGAAGGTTTAAATTTCTGTTTCCCACCGATGTAGTAATGGCCACTGATGTAGTGGTGGGAAGGTCAGCCATCTTAAGAAGGTCATCCATCCTAAGAAGTGGCGGGAAGGTCTGCCATTCTGTGGCGTCTCTGCCCCACCTCTCAGCCGGCCCAACAGAAAACACTGTGCATTCTGCTGTTTTAGGATAGAATGTTCTTAATCTATCTGTGAAAAATCTGGCCCAGCAAGTCATTCAAAGCCACTGTTTCCTTGTTGATTTTCTGTTTGTATGATCTCTCTATTGATGTAAGTGGAGTGTTAGAGTCCCTACTATTATTGTATGCTGGGAGCCACACTGGCCTCACTGGATGACAGTCACAGCAAGAAAATGGCAGCGTTTGCACAGTTCCTGCCATGAGAAATGAAAACTGGTTTCTGCTTCTGCTACTACTGGCTCACGTTGGAAATGAGCCTGCGGATACTGACCAGGCCTCACAATATTCCAAATCAGACCGATATTCCTTACACAGATTCCTCATAAGGAAGAGCATTTTCCTGCCTTTTCAAGAGATTTCAGATGAAAGCATTGTGGATGACTGTCAAAAGGCTCTTCCTATGGGCCTTGCAGATCCAAGACTTACATAATAAAGGGGGCTAAGAACACGAGTTACAATTGAGCCTGGCCCTGAGACAAAGAGCCTAACTTAGAGTTATGGTCAGATATCCACCCCATCCAATTGTTTCTGCTTAGAGCATCAGCCCTCCCCACCCCCCAAGGCATTTGTGATCAGTATTCAGAGTGACTTATTCTGGCCTTGAATATGCTGATTGCACCCTGTGAAGGAACCTTTTGAGGAACTTCTTCTTTTGTGATTATGGGAGCAAACATTGTGTTTCATGAAAGACCTGTTTTTCTTCATACTTCTCCTTAAATAAACAAGCTACTGACCCCTGCTCACAAAGAAGTAACTTCACCCTTTTCATGCTAAAAACATTGTCTGGTATGCTAAAGATACCTTCCTTCCCCGTAGGATAAGAATCTAAATCCTCTACCTCAATCACTATCGATAAAGGTTATGCAGGAGTCTTCTACAAATCTATGTTCTGGGAAATTCTTACATATCAAAGAAGTTTGTCATCAGAAATCATTGTCTAAGACAAATGCCACTTCTGTGCCGTCCCCCAAACACTTAATTATAAAATAAAGTTGAGCCCCAGTCAGAGCAGAGGTGCCTGCCTGGTGATCAGAATTTCCTGTGGTTCTCTCACCCCTCCCTCGCCATCCTTCAGGGACCCCTGGACCTGCTGGAGCTGGCCTCCGACAACTGTATTATTGTCAATAAGTTTATGTTTGTTACTAACTCTTAAATATTTATTTAGGTGTTTCATGTTGGATGCATAAATATTTACAATTTTATATCTTCCTTTTGTATCATTCCCTTTATTATTACATAGTGTCCTTCTTTGCCTCTTATTACAGTCTTTATTCTCTTTATTCTTTGCATATCTGTTACTGGTTCTTGATTTCTGGTTACCACTAGGTTTCTTAATAACATCTTTGCATCTTTAGCATACACCAGTCTACATTAAGTTGATCGTTGTTTATGTTTGAACTCATTCTTTGCTACTCTCCCAACCATGTTTTAGGCATATGCTGACATATTTTTTATCCTTTTATCTTGTGACTCCCTTGACTGATTTTTACTGATATACTTATTTTACATACTATCATTTAGTCTTTCCTTTCCACTCAAAGAGTTCCCTCTAATATTTATTGTAGGGCTGGTTTAGTGGTCAAGAACTGTTTTAGTTTTGTCTGAGAAACTCTCCTTCTTTTCTGAATGATAACCTTGCTGAATATAGTATCTTGACTGTAGACTTTTCCCATTCAGCACTTTGAATATACCATGCCATTCTCTTCTGAACTGTAAAACTTCTGATGAAAAATCTGCTGATAGCTACATAGCATTTCCCCTTGAATGTCACTGTCTTTTCTCTTTCTGCTTTTAAAATGTTTTATCAGGAGCGCCTAGGTGGCTCAGTTGGTTGGGCATCCAACTTCAACTCAGGTCATGATCTCACAGCTCATGGGTTCGAGCCCCACATCGGGCTCTGTGCTGACATCTCAGAGCCTGGAGCTCAGATGCTTCAGATTCTGTATCTCCCTCTCTCTCTGACCCTCCCCTGCTCTGTCTCTCAGAAATAAGTAAAAAACAAAACATTAAAAAAGTTTTAAATGTTTTATCATTACTTTTTGCCATTTTAATGCCTATGTATTTTGGTATGGCCCTCCTTGGGTTGATTCTTTGTGGGGGGATCTCTGTGATTCCTGGATCTGGCTGTTTTCTTCCCTAGAATAAAGTAGTCTTCAGCTATTATATCTTCAAATAATCTCCTGCCCCCTTTTCCCTCTTCTCAGATTCATTTAATGCCAATGTTATGACGCTTGATGAAGTTACCAAGTTTGTCTAAAACTGTTCTCAATTTGCATATTTTCCCCTCTCATTTGCTCAGCTTTGTTACTTTCCATTACTGTGTTCCAGGTTATTAATTTGTTTCTCTGCTTCCACTAGCCTGCTATTTATTCCATGAGGTGTAATTTTAATTTCATTTATTGTGTTCTTCACCTGATTTGTTCTTTTTTTATCTCTTTGTGAAAGGACTCACTGAAGTTCTCTGCTCTTTTCTCTGGTAGAGTATCTTTACAATCATTAAATTCTCTAAAAGGCATATCAATTTTATCTGTTTTCCTTAGGTCTCTTGTTGTGGTTTGGTCTTACTCTTCCATTTATAACATATTTCTCTTTATCTTTTTAACTCTCTATGTCTGTTATCTGTGAGCTACAAAAGTCAGCTACATCTTCTGCTCTTGAAGGTAGTAGGGCTATGAAGAGGAGATCCTGTAGTGACCTGAAGTGCAGTATCCCCTGTTCCTGGAGCTTCAGGTAGTGAGTACTGTGTGTATTCTGTGTGCTCTCCATTGTTTCTGCCACTTTTCCCTTCAGGCCAGTTGCCTACAGAGGCTCTTTTTGCCTCTTGTGTGCTGTGTTTGGTCCCTAGCAGGTGTGGGATGTATTTTGATAAGGTATATGCTAGCTAAATGAGACCTGGAGGTGCAGCTGTTGAGACCTGGCCAGATTTAATGGATCTGTAATGTGTATTAGGTGGGGCATGCACTTTCAACAAGATGTACCTCAGGCTTCTGCAGCTCCTGACATAGCTGCCAGGACCAAGGCCAGCAAAAGGTACAGGTAGGGAGATGCGGTGCTAGCAGGTTTTACAGCAGTCTTTTGGGGATGGGGCCCCACGGCTGTAGCACTAAGGCTGAGGAGAGTAGATCTGCCACAGTATGGGGGTGGTGCTTGGTGCAAGCAAGTTAGATTAGGTAGGGGAGTGTTGGCATAGTGCTGGTACATGCAGGTGGCTGTGTGTTTATGCTGGTGGGATGAAAATGGTGTCTGCCAGTTTTGTTTTGTTTTTTCCCCCTTGGAAGGGTCTCTCTGAGATCCCTAGCATTCTGGGACATGCTCTGTAATGAGTAAATCACACTCTTTCCTGTGTACCTGAGCTGTTTTTCAAACTGCTGGTGCTACACTACATCTCAGGCAGTTTGTTGTGGTGCTACACTATATCTCCTCAGGCAATTTGTTGTGATGTTTCTTTAAGGGCAGGGACTCAGGTTCCTAACACCCTCAAGGCTCTCCCAAAGCCATGACAATGATTTTAGGCCAGTTGGTTGTAAGAACTCATGAAATTAGTTCAGTTCATGACTCCTTCATGCCCACTGAAGGCCACAGTTAGTATCCAAAATCTATAAAGAACTTATCAAACTCAACACCCAAAAAATAACCCAGTTAAGAAATGGGCAGAAGGCATGAATAGACATTTTCCCAAAGAAGAAATCCAGATGAAAATCCAGAAGAAAACAGATACATGAAAAGATGCTCAACATCACTCATCACCAGGGAAATACAAATCAAAACCACAGTGAGATACCACCTCACACCTGTCACACCTTAACAATACAAGGAACAATATGTGTTGTGGAGAATTTGGAGAAAGGGAACCCTCTTGCACTGTTGGTGGGAATGCAAACTAGTGCAGCCACTCTGGAGAGCAGTATGGAGATTCCTTAAGAAACTAAAACTAGAACACCCCAAGGATCCAGCAATTGCCCTTTTAGGTATTTACACAAAGGATACAAAAATACAGATTTGAAAGGGTACATGCATCCCAATGTTTATAGCACCATTATCAACAATAGCAAAACTATGCACAGAGCCCAAACGTCTATCCATTGATGAATGAAAAAAAGGAGATGTGGTCTATATATATAATGGAATATTACTTATCCATCAAAAAGAATGAGATCTTATCATTTGCCATGATGTGGATGGAGATACAATGGATTATGCTAAGCAAAGTAAGTTAATCAGAGAAAGACAAATACCATATGATTTCACTCATATGTAGAATTTAAGAAACAAAACAAATGAAAATGTGTGAAGTGTGGAGAAGAGAAGAAAGAGAAATAAGCCAAAAGTGATTCTTAATGATAGAAAACAAAGTATGGGTGGATGGAGGGAGGTGGGCAGCAGATAGACTAGATGAGTGATGGGTACTAAAGAGGGCACTTGTGATGAGCAGTGAGTGTTGTATGTAAGTGATGAATCACTGAATTCTACTCTGGAAACCAATGCTGCATGGTAGGTTAACTGAAATTGAAATAAAATATAATTTAAGGAAAAAAGAATCTTTAACTTAATTATATCAACAAATACTTCCAAACAGGGTCACATTTACAGTTTCCAGGCCATGGACATATCTTTCTAGAGGATATTAGTTTTATCTACCACAGACTGCATTTTTGCATTCTCAGCTTTGTAGTATGCATTTCAAAGTCTTTCCTAAAATTTAACATGGAGTAATTTTCTTCAAGCCTTGCTATGATTTCTCAGTTACTTATCACACTGCAGAAACTCTTCCATGATTAAATCATCTAGAGCACATTCTGCCTTTCACTCTTGAAAGAAATGGCTTTTTTTCCTAAATGCATTAAAGTAATACTACTACTTCTAATAATTGTATTAGTAGTAGTATCATTGTCCACCAAAAATGTATGCTTCTGGAAGATTTGAACCATGTTTGTTTAGTTTACTACTTTATCATTGTCATCAGCATAGGACTCGGCAAGAAATAAATTCTGAATAAGTCAATCAATAAGTCAATATCAATAACTTGAATATCATTTTAAATCCCAATTCTACATCTTTTATAATACATACAGGTTTTAATCTGTTTTTTCATCTCTTTATCATTTTCTAAAGCATATTAAGTATTATTGTAATTTGTTCTCTAATTTTAATATGTATGATCTTGATTCCTAATTTTAGTTTTTCTAAAGGATTTCAAAAATTTTATTGTAGTCTTAGATTTCTTGTAATATGTCATGGTCCTCATGTTTCTAAGTTTTCTTTTTTTTTCTGTTTCTCAACAAGCTGTCATTTTTACTCTTATTGAATACTGTATCTTACATCTCTTAGTTCACAGAGTCCATATGTTCTTGTAATTCATTAAGAAGATCAAGAAATTTTTTTTTTAAATCACCTTTATTTACTGTGGCAATATTATTAAGTTCATGCTTCATTTCTGCATGTTATGTTGCATGGTTTGGATTTTTTTCAGAGGCCCCAGAAGATCTATGTTCTCAATGGAAATTGGGCCTTCATTAAATTCATGGTGAATAAGTTAATACTTGTTTTTTGGTTTCCTTAAAAGAGAAAAGAGATAAAACATAGTTTGCTCATACCATATTGAGTAGATTTGCCTTGTTTACTCTGTACTAGTCACTTGACTGATCAGCAAGAGGATGTTCAGACATTGTTTTGTGCTTAGAGATTACATCTAGTAGAAGCAAGATATCACTTTCTATCATGCCCAGAATTATGGTTTTTACATGAAGCCAGATGTTTTAACTTGTATTTAGGACTCAAATGATCATAGAATATTTAAAGAGTTTTCATCCTGTTCAAGAGGAAATTGTTTTCCTGCTGAATACACTGTAAAGACAGATTGGGATTGGGGCGCCTGGGTGGCTCAGTTGGTTAAGCGTCCGACTTCGGCTCAGGTCATGATCTCACAGTCCGTGGGTTTGAGCCCCATGTCAGGTTCTGTGCTGACAGATCGGAGCCTGGAGCCTGCTACAGATTCCGTGTCTCTCTCTCTCTGTCCCTCCCCTGCTCACTCTGTCTCTGTCTCTCAAAATAAAATAAAGACACTTAAAGAAAAGACTGGGAAACACAAATAAAGATGGTTATGATTATATCACATATATTCCAATTTTTCAGAGTAATAGTTAGACACATAAGTTAAGGTGATTTCAGCATAACAAATGTCTTAATAGAGTTCAAGTCATTGATCATATAGTTTGTTTTTTTTATTTCTTCAAACATAAACTAAGGGGATTTCAACATATTCAAATATGTTGGTAGAGTTTGAATCTATGTGTTTCTTTTTTATTGTCTTTTCAGCCTTTTTTACTAAAATGCTTTTAGTCAGGGTAGATGGTAAACTTAATTAAAGACCCTAAACAAGATGTATGAAGAAATGGCCAACTGATTTTTCAAAGATAAAAGGTACTGAAAAATAAACAGGCATCACCAAAGCTGAATAATTATTTTCCTAAAACAATAGCTGTGATAACTGTTTAACACATTAGACTCATTAGACATAGCTACAAAAAAAATGTTCCCCACTGAAATATGTATTGCCCTTAATGACTAGTTTGATGGAATAATAAACAAATCACTATTTAGCTTCCGGGGGGGGAAAAACTATTAAAATACATATAGAGAGATAAACTATAATCAGTTAAATAATGCAATATTCTAAATTTAAAGAACAATTAATAAAATCGCTATGATATATAAATTGTTTTTCTTTAAGCAAGTAGTCATAATAATGACTAGGTAAATGTAAGGCCTTTCTGGTGTTATTTATCTGTATATAATTAACATTTACTCCTACAAGGTAAGTATTTCTAGAGATTTAATTTTTATAGTAAAAATGAAGACATGCAATGTTTCAGTTGAACACAAATACTAAAAGGGACTATATGATGCACTTTTTATAAAGAAAGAATGTATTCTTTCTTGATAGTGTGATATATAACCATTTTAAATAATCTGAACATTATAGAAATGAAATTAACAAAAGTATCTATAAATCCCAGAATTCAGATTTTGTTGTTGTTATTGCATATGGATGTCCAATTGCTCTAGCAACATTATTGAGGACCATCCTTCCTCCACTGAACTGCTATTACACATTTGTCAAAAACCATTTGGAGGTTTTTGCCTTCACTGGACCCCTTTGGCAGTACCCTAGCAGGGTGGTCAGAGCACATCCTGCTCTGCCAGACAGATCACTCTCTTCCACCAGACCGGAGATAGAATATCATCTCCCTCTTTTGGCCATGGACATGGACTCCATGACATCGGAGTACTTCCTGCTTCTGCTAGGCAGGAGATGGACAGCTCCCGGAAGTATGTATGAGAGGTAGTGTTAATTGGTATTAGGTTGGCGAAGGGGGAAAGTATTGGTAAAAAGGTTTTCTGTTGTTACGCTATCCTTTTTTAGTTCTTTGATTAGCTTTTCTTGAAGCTTTTTTTTTTTCTTTGTCTGTGTGCTGTTTGCACTTCCTCATTTGTGAAGCATTCTATCCATCATCTATAGGAGGCAATAAAGAATCCCAGTGAATTTATCACCATTATCTGCCATTCTCACACTAGTCATCTGTATTACTTTATCTCTACATTCTGTAAAGTCTCAACTTTATCCTTTAAATTTTTTATTGGACTTTCTGCAGTAATTCCGTTCATCTTGCTATGTGGATAATTTTCTTTTTTTATCCCTTGCAATATATTTTTTCTAGGTCTTCTTCATTATAAATTATTCTTTCTTTCTTGTTTCAACATAATTTGTTGTTTACTCTTTATTCCTTGCCTTGTTTAATAGAGGCTATATCTTNTGTGTATATATATATAGTCCATATATATAGTCCATATATATATTTATCATTCATACAGACACTCTAATTCTAAGGCTATCACCAGGTTATGATTGAAGAGAAATAATGTTAGGACTTTATAACTAGGGCAGTGGTTATCAAAGGGCATAAGGTATTGTTGGTATGGGTAGGTTGAGGAAGAGCCCTGATTAAGAAAGGCTCTTTTTCAATTTCCCTAATTTTTGTAAAGGAAAAACTCAGATTTTGTTCAGATATTCTGGAAGATACATTCTTGTACTTAAAGGAAAAAAAAAAAACAAACAGTAAGAGCTGGTGAAACCCTTTTATCTGAGTGAACTACATTCATAATTCTGAATCTAAACACAGAGAAGTGGATCCTGGTGTAGTACATAAAACCAAGCAATGGACAAGACAAAGCTACAGATCAGGCCTGATGACAAACAGTAAGCTTATATATGTTGTTACAGGAAAGAAAACAGAGAAGTGAGAAAAAGCTTAAGAAAAGATACCATTATGATTACTGAAGACAGAATAACATCGGTGTCACATTTTTAACTTTTTCCTCAAAATTCTTATTTTAAGGGAGCAGAAACAAGTACTTAAAACCAAAATATTATTGTTTCTACTTCCAGTATAATAAAGGTGATTTCAAACCGAGAACTATAAATATATTTCCAAATAAACTTAACAATTAAAATCCTTCATCACTTCAACTGGTAAAAGTTTATTGCATAACCTTACTATTTTTTCCATGGTAACATTGTTTACAGTTTATTTGTTTAGATTTTTAAGGTTTATTCATTTTTGAAAGACAGCGAGAGACAGAGCTCAAGCAGGTGTGGGGAGAGAGAAGGGGGGACACAGAAGCTGAAGCAGGCTCTAGTTGAAGTCGAAGTCAGACACTCAACTGACTGAGCTACCCAGGCACCCTACTTTATTTACAGTTTTGATGTATTCAAGGGCACTGTGATGAACGAACAAGAATATTGAATCAGGAGCTACCATTCTGTTACCATGTTAATTTAGAATTTAATGCACACATCAAAAGAAATCTAAAAGATGTGTTAGGCTCTTTCATAAAAGTACATTACACAAATTCAGATGCATGGTTAAATTATTCCCTTCAAATACAAACAGGAGCCAGATTTTACTTCTCTCCAGAAAGTCCCATTTTATATAGTAGTCCATTATTTTAGATATATTTATTGCTCTATAAAATATCATTATTGTAGTGGAGTCAGTCATATAAGTGAAAATTAATTTAAAACTTATGATGTAATGAACAAATCATATTAATAAAAAAAAACTTTTAGGAGACAAAGAGAAATAGAACTTTCAATGTTGTACTGCCATGGCATCAAAACTTGGCAATAAATTAGCAAATAACAGCAAACTGAGTTTTATCAATTAACATCATAAAAAACGTAAGAAAAGGTGTAGGGTATGAATAAATGCTGAATAACAGAGAGGAGGAGTCTGACATGAAATGAAACTAAGAACAAAAGTTTATATGGATCCCAATATATATTCAGTACTACAGCCTAAAAAACCGTGTTCTTAAAAGTTGCCATGTACAACCTCTTCGACCTCAGCTCCAGCAATTTCTTACTCGACACATCTCCAAAGGCATGGGAGTTAAAAGTAAAAATGAACTATTGGGACCTCACCAAGATAAAAAACTTCTGCACTGGAAACGAAACAATCAACAAAACTAAAAGGCAACCGATGAAATGGGAAAAGATATTTGCAAATGACATATCAGAAAAAGGACTACTATCCAAAATCTATAAACAACTTACCAAACTCACGTGAAAAACAAATAATCCAGTGAAGAAATGGGCAGAAGACATGAAAAGACACTTTTTGAAAGAAGACATCCAGATGACCAACAGACACATGGGAAGATGTTCAACATCACTCATCATCAGGGAACTACAAATCAAAACTACACTGAGATACCACCTCACATTGGTCTGAGTGGCTAAAATAAGCACATCAGGAAACTACAGATGCTGGCGAGGATGTGGAGAAAAGGGAACCCTCTTGCACCAACAGGTGGGAATGCAAACTGGTGTAGCCACTCTGGAAAACAGTGTGTAGTTTCTTCAAAAAATTAAAAATAGAGTTAGTTACCCTATGACTCAGCAACCGCAATAGTAGGAATTTACTCAAGGGATACAGGAGTACTGATGTAGAGGGGCACGTGTACCCCAATGTTGACAGCAGTGCTTTCAACAATAGCCAAATTATGGAAAGAGCCTAAATGTCCATCAACTGACGAGTGGATAAAGAAGATGTGGTATATATATTAAATGGAATACTACTCGGCAATGAGAAACAATGAAATCATGCCATTTGCGGCAACGTGGATGGAACTGGAAAGTATTATGTTGATTGAAATAAGTCATTCAGAGCAGGACAGATATCATGTTTTCACTCATATGTGGATCTTGAGAAACTGAACAGAAGACCATGGGGGAAGAGAAGGGGAAATAAATAGATACAAACAGAGAGGGAGGAGACAAACCAAAAGAGACTATCAAATACAGAGAACAAACTAAGGGTGCATGAGGGGATGAGGGAGAGGGAAAATGGGTGATAGGCACTTGTTGGGATGAGTAGTGGATGTTGCATATAGGCCAATTTGACAATAAATTATATTTATTTTTAAAAAATTGCCATTTGAGAGCAGCAAGTAAATACTATCATTATCATTTTGTATTCAAGAAAACATGTCAGTGACTGGAGTAGATAGTCTTGGTACAAATAATCGACAAAGAATTTTATACATTATATCCTAGCATAAGAATGAAACACTAATAGTACTTTTCATTTTTATATGATTGCACTGTCTTGGCATTTTAATTTTATTCATGGAGTCAAGCATATGTAACCAGTGCACATTGTATATTCTAGTAACTTCATTTAGACTGTCTTTTTGATGAAAAATCTGTAAATAGACTTAGAATGTATGCATTTTGGAAAAATATTTGATAAAGTATTGACATGTCTGTAGGCAGAACGACACTTCTGAGTGAACTACTAACACTTGGAGAGCGTCATCAACCCAGTTTGCATTCAGCTGTTTCAAATGACGTAAATTCTCCACAAAACGGGATAGATACATTTAACAAATTCTACCAGATGTGAATTACAGTTTCTCTTTAACAATGTGTTAGGCATACAAACTATAAGAAAAAAGATCAGCTAACAGTTAAAAACTACTCATTTTATATCCTCTAAAATACTTGTTAAGCATTCCAACTTAGTAATTAATTTCAAATTAGTTACTGAATTAATTTAGTATGTCAAAGATAACAATATTAAAGGATAGCTTTTATGATATCCTTTTTTATGATAGGTAAAATCTTAATAATTAATTTTATATTATATCATTAGGAGGTCAATTTGCACACTTTTTGTTGTCTGGCTAAATTATGAGAGGAGAATATTGTGTTAATCAATTTTCTGCATTTTTCTTACCAAACCTGTGTCATTATAAAAGAGATTACTTGTTTTTCACCAAAACCCTTTCTCTACTCATTCCATAAAAAGAAACAAACAAAAAACCAAAAACAAATCTGTAGCTGCTAGACATACCACTGCTTAGCTAACCTATCAATTTTCAATTCAAGCCTTTCTTATAGTTAGATATGGTGAATAGATTATTGCTAACTGAATGTAAACCAAAGTGATATCTGCCACTTCCATGTCTGATGTTATACAAAGAGTATGTCAATCTCACACTTGCTTTCACCTAGTTGCCAGCAGAACTCAGATATGGGAGTGAATTGACTTAACCCAAGTAACAATAGTGCCCTAGTATAAAGTTTGGCAAACTGCAGCTTACAAGCCAAGTTTCTCCCTCTACCTATTCTTTAAAAAATGTTATTAGAACAGAGCCAAGCCAAATCATGACAGTTTATGGCTACTTTTCCACCACAACAGCTGAGTTGAATAGCTGCACCAGATACCATATACCTTGTAAAGCCTAAAATGTCTATACTTTGGGCCTTTACAGAAAGAGTAGCAGGCCTTTGCCGTAGAGAATAGAAAAATAACAGAATGAAAGCAGCCTGGATCCCTGGATAAGCACAAGGATGGAGAACTGCACCACCGCCTTATACTGCTGCCTCCATTAGTGTAATAGGATAAATTTATTTTTTTAAAGCTACTATGTTACTGGGTCTCCTAATTAGAGATAGCTTCATGTTATCCTACAGTAAGCCAATCCAGGAAGGATATGAACATCACTAAGGAAATAATGTAATAGAAGTCACCAAACTATAAGCCTAAATACCTAATCATCAGTGTCCTAACTCTACAACACAACTCTACTTTCTGGGCAACTTTTCTTTTTCAGAATAAACATCATAGAAACAAACATACTACCTTATAAATTATAATAAAGTATATTGTTGGATTTTAAAATGGATCTTTTAAGAAAGTCTCTTTGAGTTTATAATTCATATGCAAGTAACATAGCTATCTAGTGTCATGAATATTAGATGCTTGTGACTGGAATATACAGGCTATATACAATAATAAAAACTGCTTCAAAAGTCTGTTTACATGCTAGTCATGTTTTTTGCTTATTTGTGAACAATATAATCTCTCATTAAACTAAGTAAAAATAATTTAATGACATTAATTTAGAAAATTCAGTGAATATCTAGGAGGGAGAAACAGTTAGCAGGCGGAAAAAGAAGCTGATCAGCCAGAACCATGACTAATTATCACTCACTAAATTTTTCTAGTGAAGATAACCAGGTGTCAACCTTCAACACCAGATGGCGTACCTTGCATCCTAAACAATGAACTGGGCACTGGATGATATTACCAATCATGCTCTTGTTTCCCATGCAAACTTCATGTTGCTGCTTCCATTAATGGCAACATTTAGCCACAAATAGCATTTTTCATGGTTCCTGCTTCTTTGCATCACTAAGCCCTGTATACAAGTCATAGATAAGTAATTTTTGTGTAATCGAGTTGAGAGAAACAACTAGGGAAGTAAATATCTAGTCATTTTTGTTTTCCTATCGAGTCAAGTTCTCTTTTCGTATATAGATTCCCCAAATAAAAGGAGTCATATGTTGGGAAGCCAAAAAGAAAAAAAAAAAGTCCTAATTATCCAAAATTTGGCTTCACAATGTCAATATAAACCTTTCTTCCTATTGTGTCATTCCCCCCAGCGATATTCCCACTAACATAATTCAATGAATCCTCAAGCAATACAAAATGCACCTCAAGAGTAATTAATTCCA
Organism: Crocuta crocuta; assembly: GCF_008692635.1. Taxonomy (NCBI): domain Eukaryota; kingdom Metazoa; phylum Chordata; class Mammalia; order Carnivora; family Hyaenidae; genus Crocuta; species Crocuta crocuta. The sequence goes on along the minus strand of NW_027532430.1, from coordinate 131,210 downwards.
TATTCATCTCCAAGCCCAATATCTCTGGGTGATGGTCATTCTTTATCTCCTAAATTCAAACATGAAGCAAAAATTCTCTACATAAATAGATATAACATATATTTAAAATATATGTGTATGTCTGTGTAATATATATACATCCATCTATATATGTTAACACAGCTATATGTATATGTAATACAACAGGAAAGAGATATTGGTATAGGACACAGAGCAAAGTACTCAGTTTACTTTTCTGTTACTGAGGCATGGTATTTATGATTTTTTTCTTCTGCATTACTTTTTATTTATCTTCAACTATCTCTTTAGTGAAATCAATTTTTTTAGCCTGAGACACCTAAAACTTTGTGCCATAGTCTCTATGCTATGGGTGTCAAACTATACAGACAGTGCCCAAATGGCCCTATGTATATAATTAGGAATTTTTTTTTAACCTTATGCCAGTATGTTTGTTAATGAAGGAAACACTCTAGATTCCCATTCCTTACTACTTCCTTTCTTCTTTTTATAGTAGTAGTCTTCTTCGCTTGTCCTCCAGCAATCAATACAACTTCCTGTTTATTTTGAAAACAGATTATTAATTATAAAAATTAAATGACCTATCCCACTTTGGCATCTTAGAGGCCAAGATATGTGTATTTTGAGAAAAAAATCATCCTATATACAGGTCACTAACCTGACTATATTTTGTATTATGCTTAGTGTTGGCATCCATTATGAAGTCTAGGTACTTTTGGGGTAATATATACAGCAACACCAACAAATCTAACATTTTTTTTCATTTGCTCTGAAATAAGATACTGAACATGAAGGAGTATGGGTGGGCTACTATGATATAATCAAAAGCATTCAATGCAACCACAGATGTCTTCAATTAATTCTGCAAAAAAAAAAAGGCATGGAAAGCAAAAGAAAATTCAGAATAAGTTCATATTTTCATGAGGAACATCACTGCCCACTTTGTTATAGAAAAGGTTCCAATGTAATCAACTGCTTTAGAAACAGGCTGGTCACATGGTGTAAAGTGCCAAATTGGGCTCACGGCTGTTTCTCCTCTACTGGAGGAAGATTGGTTGATTCTGAAAGGAGCTTCATGAGAAGTGGAACATGTTTTTGAGGCTCTGTAATAACTGCCATCCACACATGTATGAGTTCTGCTCAGAGTCCTTTCCGGATTGTCCTATCTAAAACACCATGTGTCACCATTTGATCTCTATCGCCTTACCCTGGCAGCACACATAGCACTATCTGACATAACATTATATACTTATGTTCTTTATTTCATTCACTAAATTATAAGTCAAGGATTTTGCCTGATTTGTTTACTTCTATATCTCAGCACCTAAAATAGTGCCTGGCAATTGATTACACTGGAACCTTTTCTATAACAAAGTGGCTTCTTTCACTTAGCAATATGCATTTAAATTTCCTAGATGTCTTTTAATGGCTTGATAGCTCCTTTGTTTTTATCACTGAGTAATTTTCCATTATCTGGATATATCATGGTTTACACTCTTATCAAAGGACATCTTGGCTGCTTCCACATTTTGGCAATTATGAATAAAGCTGCTCTAAACACTCATGTAGCCATGTGTACACATTTTTCCAACTGCTTTACATAAATATCAAGAAGTACAATTGTTGGATTTTCAAGACTATGAATAGTTTTGTAAAAAAAAAAAATTCCAACTTGTCTTCCAAACAGACTGTAACTTTTTGCATTCCCATCAGCAATGTGTGTGTAATACATATATGTATCCACCTATAAATATATATGTTAACACAGATATATGTATACATAATACAATAGGAAAGAGATGCTGGTATAGGACATAAAACACAGTTCTCACTTCACTTGGGCATGATATTTCTCCATTGTGCATTATTTTTTATTTATGTTCAACTAAAACTTTCTACCATGGGCTCTAAGCCACGGTTCCTGTTACTCCACATCCTCTGCAGAATCTGGTATTGTCAGTGCTTTGGATTTTGGCCATTGTAATCAGCGTACAGTGGTATCTCATTTCTAGTTTCATTTGCAACAACCCAATAACATAGTATGATCTGTACATGTGTTTTGATAAGATGACTGTTCATATTCTGTGCTGAATATGAATTGGGTTATTGGGTTCCTTTTCTTACTATTAAGTTAGAATGTTTTTAGATAATAGCTCTCTGGATAATATTTATAAAATGTATTTTGCAAATATTTTATTCTAGTCTGTGGCTTATCTTCTTATGCTCTTGACTATGTCTTCTGCAGAGAAAAAAAATTTGAAACTTAATGAAGACCAGATTAAAGATTTAAACATTATTTCATGGATAGTACTTCTTGTGCTGTATCTAAAAAGTCATTAACATATCCAAGATCATGTAGGTTTTCTGTTATCTTGTAGGAGGTTTATAGTTTTACATTCTACATTTAGATCTATGATCCATTTTGAGCTAAGTTTTGTGAAGGGTATAAGTCTTCTGTATATTTTGTTTTGGTTTTTAGTATGCAGCTGTTCAGGTATTTAACCATCATTATGTAGAAGAGGTGATCTCTGCTCCATTGTACTGCTTTTGCTACTTTGTCAAGAAATCAGTTGACTACATTTATGTGAGTATATATGAATATATTACTGTGTTCTTTATTCTTTCCATTAAATTGTTTATTATGTCACTGATATAACACTGTCTTGATCACTACAGCTTTATAGTGAATCTTGAAATTGTGTAATTTTAGTATTCTGAATTTCTTATTTTCTTTCAATATTGTGTTGGGTATTCTGGGTCTTTTGCCTCACTATACATCTTTAGAATTGGTTAACATAAAAAAAAAAAAAAAACTTGCTGGGATTTTGATCCTGATTCATTGAATCTGTAGATCAAGTTAGGTAGAACTTACACCTTGAGAGTCTTCCTATCCAAGAATCATGGAATATCTCTATATTTATTTAGTTATTTGATTTTGTTCATCAGAGTTTTGAATTTTCCCTCATACAGGGCTTTTACACTGCTAAATTTATACCTAAGTATTTTGGGGGCACTGCTAATGTAAATGGCATTGTGATTTTAATTTCGGATTCTACTTGCTCACTGTTGGTACCTAGGAAAGAGACTTTTGTATACTAACTTTGTATTCTGTAACACTACTATAATTGGTTTTTAGGTCCAATTGGTTTTTAGGTGCAAGTGCTCTTTTGTTGATTCCTCTGGAATTTCTACATATAGGATCCTATAATCTATGAATAAACACGGTTATATTTCTTCCTTCCCAATATATTCATCTTTTATCCTTTTATTATACCCAATTATCTGAGACTTCCAGCATGATATTGCAAAGGAGTGGTGAGAAGGAACATCCTTGTATTGTTACTGATCTTAGCAGAAAAGTGTCTAGTTTCTGTCCCATTAAGAATGATGTTAGCTACGGTTTTATTTTAGATATTCTTAATCAATTTGTGGAAGTTCCCTTCTATTCTTGGTTTACTGAGAATTTTTAACATGAATAGGTATAAGATTTTGTCACATGCTTTCTCTACAACTGTTGATATGATCATGTGATTGTTCTTATCTAGTCTGCTGATGTGATGAATTACTTTGATTTTCATGTGTTGAAACTGTGTTGCATACCTGTAATAAATCCTATTTGGTTGTGGTGTATAATTCTCAATACATTTTTGAATTTGATTTGCTAACATTTTTTGAGGATTTTTGTGTTTATATTCATGAGAGATAATGGTTTATAGTCTTCTGTCCTTTCAGTGTCTTTTTTAGTTAGGGTAATGCTAGCCTCATAGAGTAAGTTATGAAATATTCCCTTTGTTTCAATATTCTATTTTCTGTAAGAGGTTGTAAAAAAAAAAAAATGGTGTGATCTTTTAAGCCCAACCCTAGCCTATTATAAAGACTTTATCTGGAAGGTCTCACTGGGAAAAACTGTCCTCCCCACAGCAGACCTAGTGCACAACTGCACAACAATCTCTGAAAGCAGTTGTCATCAAAGACTCAGGAGTTGGCGCCCCATGATTCTACACAGAACTGCATTCTGAGCCCAGATCCCTCCATCTGGAGACGTGTGTGTGTGTGTGTGTGTGTGTGTGTGTGTGTGTGTGTGTGTATTGGGGGTTGGAGGGAAACTGATCCTGAGCCAAGGCCTTCTCCAGGTGCCTCTATGAAGATTTCATGTGGAGTAGAAAGTTGTAGGCTTTGAAAACATGTTCTTTTCTCTGACTCAGTACTTTTTCACTCCAAGTCCTCTCCTCCTCTTCCCAGGTCTACAAAGACCATGAACCTTTCATTTGGGACTCCCTCAGCAGTGAAAGAATCCTCATGTGTAGGCTGATCCACCTGACTCTCACCTGATGCTGTTCTGTGGGAGAGAATACGGTATGGGGAGCTAGTCTGTTCCCCTGGGTGGCCTTTTGCTTATACTACTGCGGTAAGTGACTAAAGACTGGATTAAAGTAAGTGATTACCTTCATCTTGGCTTGTTTTAATTGGCCACCTAGACACTTGGTAGCCCAGGTCTTTCCAGCTTAGCTTGATAATTCTCTAAGGAAATAAAATCAACAAATGCCAATCCTGTGATGACAAAAACTCCAAAGTGGTTATTATTATCAAATAACTTGATATAAATGTACATATTGAAATTAATAGAAATACAGAAGTTCTCAGCAGAGGAACAGAAACTATAAAAGAACTGAAAAATGTAATATTCAAAATAATAAATTTGCTAGATAAGCTTAATAGCCAACCCAAAGAGGGAAGCAATAGTGAATTTGAACATAGATAAATATAAATTATCCAATCATAACAACAGAAAGAAAAAAAAAAAACTGGAAAGACAAATTAGAAGAAAAACAGAGCATCAGACCAGATTGTAGAACATTACCAAAACGTGCACTATTCGCATCACTGGTGTCCTAGCTGGAGAGCAGAAAACGGGTTAAGAATAATATTTGAAGAGGGGCGCCTAGGTGGTTCAGTCGGTTAAGCATCCAACTTTGGCTCAGGTCATGATCTCATGGTTGATGGGTTCGAACCCCACATCAGGCTCTGTGCTGACAGCCAGCTCAGGGCCTGGAACCTGTTTCAGATTCTGTGTCTCCCTCTCTCTCTGACCCTCCCCTGCTCACGCTGTCTGTCTGTCTCTCTCTCTGACATAAATAAAACATTTAAAAAAATAATATTTGAAGAAATAGTGGCTCAAAATTAGGAAATTTAGAGAAAAGTACATATTTAAGCAGCTCAGAAAATTCCAAACAAAATAGACTCACCCAGACACATCATTATAAAACTGCTGAAAATCAAGGATAAAAGAAAAAGAAAATGAAAGCAGACAAAAAAAAAAAGATACAGTACATATAGGTGAGCAATTATTAGAATGACTTTTAGTTTCCTGTCTGAAACTATGGAATGTAGCAATATCTTTAACTAGTTGGGGGAAAAAAAAGAAGGAAAAGTGGCAATCACGAATTCTATATCCTTCAGTATGAAAGGATAAATAAAGGACATTTTTAGAAGCATAAAAACTAAAAGAATTTGTGAACAGCAGACCTTCTATCAAAGAAATACTAATCTAAATTATTTAGGCTCAAGAGAAATGATCAGAGAGGGAAAGCTGAAACTTCAGGAATGTACAGCAATAAAAATGACAAATATATATGTAAACACAATATATCGTATTTCTATTAAGTTAAAAATATATATGACTGGTGACGGGGCACCTGGGTGGCTCAGTTACGAATCCAACTTCAGCTCAGGTCATTGGTTCATGGATTTGAGGCCCACATTGGGCTGTGTGCTGACAGCTGGAGCCTGCTTCAGATTCTGTGCCTCCCTCTCTCTCTCTCAAAAATATATAAAAACTTTAAAACATTGCTAAAATATATATATATATTTATGAAACAACAATTATACAGTTGGCTAGTGGATTTTCAGTGCATATAGATATTGTATGTATGTCAACTATAACATAACTGTGAGGGCATAAAACGGGCTTGTATGTTTGCAGGTTTATATATTTATTTGCAGTGATAAACATAAATTCTAGGTAGACAACAAAGAATTAAATAGAGAAATCTACAACAATAACATACACAGAAAAATACAAAGAGATGGGTCCTAAAATCCAATAGATTAAATTAAAATTGAATACTAGAAAATACTTAAATAATCCAAACACAACCAGAAAGTAGAGCAGAGGGACTGAAAAAAACAAAAACAAAAACAAAAAAGATGGGAGACAAACAGTAAAAACTAATAAAATAATAGACCTAAGTCCAACCATATCAGCAATTATGTTACATGGAAAACAACAGTTTTATAGTTTCTTATTAAGTTAAGCATATATTTACAGTATGACATAAAAATTCCACTCCTAAGTATTTAACTGAAAAAACTAAAAACTGTTCACAAAACCTATATGTAACTGGTGTTTGTAGCTTTATTCAAGTTTGTCAAAAGCTAGAAAAATTCAAATGTCCTTCAACTGGTGAATGTATTTTTTAAAAATCTGATAATCCATACAACAGAATAATACTCAGAATAGGAAGGAACTTAATATTGATAGATCCCACAGTAACATTTATTTTGCTAAGTTAACAAAGCTAGACTCAAAAGTCTGTACATTGTGGGGCTCCTGGGTAGCTCAGTCAGTTAAGCGTCTAACTTGGTTCCATCTCAGGTTATGATCCCATGGTTTGTGAGTCAGAGCCCTACATTGGGCTCCGTGCTTACAGTGTGGAGTGTTTGGGATTCTCTCCCTCTCTTTCTGCCCCTCCCACACTCACTCTCTCTGTCTTTCAAAGAAAAAAAATAAATAAAGGTGAGTCTTTAAAAACAAATTCTATATGTTATACGATCACATTTATCTGACATTTTGGAAAATCTTTCATTTAGGATTGAAGGGATGGACTGACTATAAAGGAGAATCATGAGGGCTTTTTGGAGGATTAAAATTGATACATATCTTGAGTATGGTGGTGGTTACATGACTCTGCATTTATCAAAGCTTAATACACTATATACCATAAGTAAACTGTATGTAAAGTAAAACCAATCATTAAAAAAACAGTGCTCTGCAGGGATATTGAAAAATGTTAGGTATAATTATCATTATTATCCCTATGATAATAACGTTCTGGCATACTAAATATTCCATTAAATATGGAATGACTTATAGTCTAACTATATAAATTGACCTCCATATAAATCTATGTTCTTCTCTGCTCTATATACTTCCAAAATCCACTTACACACATATTTGTCCAATTGTGCTTATTGAAAAGTCTTGAGGGGCAGCTGGATGGCTCCCACTTAAGTGTCCAACGTCAGCTCAGGTCATGATCTTGCAGTTCATGGGGTTCAAGCCCCATGTCAGGCTCTGTGCTGCCAGCTCAGAGCCTAGAGCCTGCTTCGGATTCTCTCTCTGCCCCTCCCCTATTCATCTCTGTCTCTTAAAAATAAACATTAAAAAATTTTAATAAAATAAGTCTTGAAATAATTTTTTTTAGGTGAGCCTTCTACTTTTGCTCTTGACTTTACAATTGGCCATCAGAGAGCACTGAGGTCCTAATTCTAGTTTTGTATACAGAACAATGAGTAGTGTTAGAAAAGGGAAGTTAAAAGGAAGATTTTTGGAAGGATAAAAACTGGCTTATCCTCCACAATAATTTGCTTACATTAAATTATTGCACAAACCTCAATTAATGCAAGAAACCATTCCTGAATAATAAGGTACCAGTTGTTGAGGTGACAATCCCCCATGGGGATGGCAAGAGAAATCCCAGGAGCCCCGATTCCAATTTTTATTATCTCCCTCTATGTTTTAAAATTTCAATTTTAAAACCTTGTAAGACTGTAAATCCCACTAAGATTACAAATTGGCAACCAACCAATTCAGTCTTTTCATATGAATGTTGGTTACCTCGATGCTATGCATGAATTAAGAGAGTTCTAGAGGTTCCTGGAATGTAACCTGTGCCTTGTGATTAAATTGTAGGTGTCTGAATTTGCCTTTCTCTTTCTTCTGGTAGCCTACAAATATCAGAGGCATCTACTACCTCTAATACTTATATTCCTATCCTCTACAAATGGTTGTGTTATGATGTTATTGTTTTATTAGTTTTAATCAATGACCACTTGATCTGTCAAAGTCTTTCCTTAACTGTGTCCTTTAACTCCAGATGACCATATATTAAATTGTTTAATTTGTTGTTTTATTACTGCCTGCTAAATGCTGCCAAATTCTAATTATGTAATACTTGCTGGATTTTTATAATTGCTCTCAGTCCCAACTGGGGCCAAATAATCACCACTATACTACCAATTGAAAAAAAAAATCTGTGGTCAACCATCAACCATTCCTTGTACCTAAATCTCTATGTCAGATTTTGTAATTTCAAGAAATGCAGGCTGATTCTGATTTGAAGCAAAAATAATCAATGAGTCTTTCAATAATCTGGAAAAACAGTTTGTTCTAATTTCCAGAGATAAGAAAAAAAAATCTTGGAAAATATGTACTGAATACCTAAAATTACAAAAAAAATGAATAAATATAAAGAAGATATGTAAATGTGAATTTGGTCAAAACTGCAATTTTGATGTAAGGCAAGAAAATATTTCAGTCTTCATTTTGTAACTTTTCTATTACTAATGCTTTCATGATAACGAAACAAGAATATCACTTTTGAGAGGTTTTTATCTAATAATGCTTTTTAAGCCCTTATTCCCTCTGCTTTTATTTTACATTCCATTTTATTTAAGCAGCTTTATAAACTGTTTTATTAAAAAAATAATAGAGGTAAAGGAATACTTGTTCGTAGGAGAAATAGTCCAGAAATAACTTTCAACTTTTAAATGTTGCTAATATTTGATTTCAAAAGAGGTGAAAATATTTGACTAGCTTACTTCACATTCATATATTATAATAAAATCTCAGTTGTTATAGGAACAAAAATGGAAATATTTTTTAAAAAAAATTAATGTTTATTTATTGCTGGGAGAGGACAGAGCTCAAGCAGGGGAGGGGCAGAGAGACAGGGAGACACCGAATCCGAAGTAGGCTCCAGGCTCTGAACTGGCAGCACAGAGCCCAACCTAGGGCTCAAACCCAGGAGTTGCAAGATCATGACCTGAGCTGAAGCTGGATGCTTAACCGACTAAGCCACCCAGGTGCCCCACAAAAACAGAAATCTAAAGTATATAGATACTGCAGTGAATGGAGAAGTGCATTTTTTTCATAAGTAATTAGAATATTTACTAAAAAGATTACCCTTGAGCTGGAGCAAGTGGTTGCAGATACAGTAATAGTTAAGAACATAGATTCTGAAAGTTTATTTTGGGTACAAATATTAATTGTGCTACTGGTACAGACTTAATATTTGTGTCCCTCCAAAATTCATATTTTGAGATAACTTCCCAATATGAGGGCATTATGAAATGTGGCCTTTAGCAGCTGATTAGATCACTAGGGTAGAGCTCTCATAGATAGGATTAGCATCCTCATAAAGGAGACCCCAGAAAGCTTTCCTGCCCTTTCTGCCATGTGTAGACATAATAAGAAGATGGATATCTATGAACCATGAGCTGAGCTCTCACCATATAATCTGCTTGCAGCTTGATCTTGGACTTCCTCCTCCAGAAAAATGAAAATTAAATGCTAAGCCCCCCAGTCTATAGTATTTTTGTTGGGGCAGTCCAAACAAACAAAGACATCCACAATAACAGCCCAAACAGACCATAAGACAGCCACTAACCAACTGGGTGACTGCCAACTACTGCTTAACCACACTATGCCTTGGTTTTCTCTCTTGTAAATGAAAGGGGTAGTAACTGTTTCATCAGTTTCTTTGAGGATTACATGACTTAACAAACATAAAGCACTTAAAGTAGTGACTGGAACTGAGTAAGGTACAAATAGTTATTATGAAATAGAAGAGGAACTTGTGTTTTGGCACATGAACAATGGAGAACAGATACTGTGATACAAAATGGGAAAAGCAGGCCATTTGAAGAATAAAAATCATTACTGTTTGGCTGGGATGAAGTGAAAAATTTTAGTAATAAACGAAGCTGGTAATACAGGAAATACAGGGAAATTACAAGGTGGTACTTTTGACTGTCATGGGACTGTTAGCCTCATTTTAAAAATGTATGTTAATTACAAAATAATGTTGTTTTTTTTTCAGTCACACAATTTGAGCATAATATTAACTGGTTCTTACTGATATATACACACAGGTATCTAAAATATAGGGTACCCTGCAAATCAAACTGCAAAATCACAAATAGGAGTAAACTGTAACCTTTTTTTACTTAATAACAAAATCTCTAGCTCAGGAAGAAGAATACACAGCATTAAGGAAATCCCAGATTTATAGACAAGAAGATAAATGACTTGAGACAAATATTTTAAAAAATTAGAAAATAACCCAATCTTTTTACAATAGATCTTCTAAAATTTACTGATTAAATTGAAAATACTGTTTATTTCTTGAATGTCATTTTAAAATTAATAATTGAATGTTTTTCCATATCCTGAAGGGGGACTAGGTCCACATTAACCATAGTCAATAGGAACATCTATTATTTATTAGTCATATTGGATGTTCCAATCACTTGGCAGCCTTCAGGCATATTTCTAATGGAAAGAAGGATACTATAGGATTTCAAAACAGTCTTAATTTGAAGATTTAAGTATAGAAATTCAAAGGCTAAGTTGCCTAAAAAGACAATGGTTTTGTTTATATATTCATCTAATACCACTTAAAGTGGAACTTGTAAAAATGTATTTATTTCTGTGTGATGCTGTTCATTTAGCCACATTTAACAATAATATGAGCTCAGAAAATTCAAGGACCAATTACATCCTGAATGTCACTCACCTGGGAAAGCTGTATGTTATAGGCCTGCAGGGTAAATGTCAAGTGAATGTGTTTGGAATGTAGCCATATCTGATTAGCAAATCTGTTTTCAGCATATTCAATTGCCAGGCATATGTAATTTTCCCTGTGTTCCTAAATCATAATGGTAGAAAATAGGGTACTCTGCAAATCCTAGACCATTAAGGCAGTAGGGCTAAGGATTCAATTCTGATTAATAAACACTAGATATCTAAAATTGTGAAATCAATGAGATAAATTTTGTTAAATACTTTTATGAAATCTCCTACACAGCTGTATCATTTATATATTTGATTTTTTTCACATGTTTTGACCATATTTATGATCACATATTTGCCATACTTACTTACATTGCAAACTATTTATTGGTCTTTTCTCCTTAACTGGATTTTTACAATGTTTGCCAGTTAGGTCATCTATTACTTGGGTATTCCAAATTTCCCTTTGCTTTGTGCAGTGCAAGTAGATAATAAAAATTAATTAATGGATAGTGACAGCTTTCTAATTCTTGCTTCTAAGTATGAAACATACTTGCACAATAGACGCCCTCATGAAAAATACCTAGAAGCTTTTCTCAGAAGAGAATAGGATTTTTGATGCATGGAAGGGATGTATATTAGTAGGCTTTTCATAGGAACCTAAGTAAGACTTATGAATAAGACTGCTGTTGCCCAAAAGTGACACTATTAATTAGACTAGGAAAGCTTGGTAGGCTTGAAGCAAGCAGTAAATTATTGACTCTTTCCTACTGACAGTGATAATAAGAAATATTAAATATTCACTCTAGGAGTCAAGATTTAACTATTCATATGCTGTTTTGCAAAATGATCTTTGGTGCAGTATCTTTATGAACATTTTAAAAGTGTACAAAGATTGCTGTCACCCCCATGAAAATACTATGTGACGGGCAATCTAGTTATCTATGGATTAATCTAAACTGCAAATCCTTGAATGGTAATCTAATTCCTGACAAGATTCTCTAATGAATGCCATGCAGTTTTATATCTTCTCAAAGAGCTAGTGAAATTTTACACTGATATTTTTGGCTTAGAAGAAAAACAGAATAAGGAACAAAATGTACTTAGTATAACCATAATTTGTTTCTGTATGGAAACACTTTCATTAATTTTGCATAATGTAAATCATCTAGAATAGCATTTGTTGGGGTGTTTCACAAATATCTTTTTTTCAGTTTTTCCTGAGGAGGAAAGGGAAGAAAAAGAAGAGGAAATATAATCGCAATGACATTTCTAGGATTTCATTCTTCCATATCCACTGAAAGAGTGGCTCCTGCCCTAAAGTCATGATTGAGCCCATAAAATATGCACATCTTGCAACATAATGTGTATCTTAAAATATAAAGTCAAATTTTATCAGTACAATAATTTACTTAATTTTCCCAAAAGTAAATTTAACTTTTATAGTCTTCTATTTAACCCAAATGAAAGATCTATTTGAAATAAAATATATCAATATATCCAAAATTTTCAGTTTTTCTTTAGACAATCGATTCTTTAAATATTGTAAGTAATAAATATAATTGTTATGACTATCAAAAGTATGCTTTGCGATTACAAAAGAGACTTCTCAGCAGTAAAAAGAGGGTAGTTACTCCTAATGTACAATATAATACATTTCATTGAAATATCTATATAATTGTTACAACTTCTTAAAATATATATGAAAACTATTAAATAGGAGCATTCATAGAAGAAAACTAAGCTAAATATAATGCGAATGATCAGTTGATTAGTTAGGAAAAATCTAAATTCAACCTTAGTGAGCCTATCTATGGCTCTTCTAAGATCTCAAAGGCAATACTTGTAAATTAATTCTGCCAAGATCTAGCACTTGATAAGAACTAAATAGCTTTACCCCACAAGGAAATAGACAAAAGAACAAGGATTTTTAAAAAGAATCAGAAGGGGTGCCTGTGTGGCTCAGCTGGTTAAGCCTCCAATTCTTGGCTTCAGCTCAGATCATAAATTTAACCCCTACATCAGGTTCTGTGCTGACAATACCGAGCCTGCTTAGGATTCATTCTCTCTCTCTCCCTTTCCCTCTCTCTCTCTCTCTCTCCCTCCCTCCCTCCCTCCCCTTTCTCTGCTCTCTATCTCACTTTCTCTCAAAATAAATAAACCTATTAAAAATAATAAAAAAAAGATTTAGACTGAATAGTAGCATTTTAATCATACCTTAGAATAGAAAAAGAAGATTTGCAGAAGTAAGAAGAAATCTCGAAAGTTATCCTTCTTTTTCTTCTATCAGTAGACCTGGCATTGTCACAGTAAGTCATATTAGAAGATGAAACTGGCCTAATTTTGTTTTAAATCTCTCATTAAAAAAAAGAGAAGAAAATTCACCAGAAATCTTATCTTATACATTTAATCAATCTTTTCATAGCTAACATAATCTGCTTTCATGTTATGAAATCATATTTATGATCTCATTAAAAGTTGAAGAAATACACACCTCTTTTTTCCATAGTTAAATGATTTCTCTATCATCTTTATTAATTAGATTCAGTTTAATTCCTGCACAACCAACATATTTTTAGATTTCCCTTCAATTTTCTGTGCCCTGTGTGGTATGGTATGTGAAAGGGATTTCCCAAAGCAGTAATCCCCTAACTTTATAACTTTACTGGTAAAAAATTAAGTTACACTTGACTATATGATTCATTATTTATAAATCATATGTCTATATTATATTAATATATGATATGCATATCTACATAATAATGGAAAGAATAATGGGATGAGATAAAAATAAATGTGTTAAAGTTCTAATATTTTCTTCTTATACCAAAACTGAAACTCCCTCAAGGGCATATATTTGAGAGTAAATAGGTCATGAATATTCATTATAGGATTCCTTAAATAATCCTTAAATAATCTTACTTTTTTTTTTGGTTATTTTTCTGTAATTGATGATGCCACCCTATTCAGAAATTAAATTTCAAAATACAGATATCATTACTTTCCTTCAAATCTGACCAATTTTCTACATATCTTTCTATGTTGCACAGGTCCAGAACTAGTAATAATCTTTTAAATAGTATCCTGTCAGTAGTCAGAGTAACCTAATAAAATTAAAATAGATCTTAATTTTATTTTGGAAATCAATGTTTTTAACAGATACAGATAAGAGAAATTTGTAATACAAAGCCTATTAAATAGCTCACTTTTTTTTTAAATCTTCATATTTTCATTCACTAATGATATCTATTATACGAATAATTTCAATGTTCTTTTTATATTCACAATGAACTCTGTAGAGTTGTATTTTTTGAAATTTCAGATAAAACATTTTTAGTGGTCAAATGTAGATGGCATTTTTAATTTTTTTAAGCGTATTTATTTTTAGAGAGAGGAAGAGAGAGAGAATCCCAAACAGGCTCTGTGCTGTCAGCACAGAGCCCAATGTGGGACTCAAACCCCTGAGCCATGAGATCATGACCTGAGCTGAAATCAAGTTAGGACGCTTAACTGATTGAGCTACCCAGGCACCCTGGAATCCTAATTGTTAGTAAGTACTATAAAAGTATTATTAAGCAGAGTGAAAAATAGTCTCAAATATATGTTCCCTATCCATTCACTGAATATTAATTTGTACTATATATGTATTTTTTTATTTTATAAACTTTGCTATATTAAGTACATATGGTTCATTTTGAAATCAAAGTACCTTATTGGCCAGAATTCTAGGCTATTTGGATTGACAACACTTTCCTGATAAATGTGTCTGATGGTGGTTGTTTTGGGAGCCAAAATTCACATATCAAGTTTTTAAAAGATATGTATATAAAACCTTTAACCTATAACTCAAAGCATATTATATGCATTTTTAGAGCCTAAGAACAAGTGAAATGCAAGGTAAATACTATTCAACACACTGTATTGTATGGTAAGCTGACCCAAGTCTGTTAATGACCAGTATCAATCTTTATTCATAAGTTATATGTCTCTTATTTCCACACGTGTAAATTCATGAATACCAAACAAATGTGACAAGTAAAGTTTGACTAAAACTGACTCAATTATTAATCTTCTCAATCTATGGTCAGGATTTAAATAATATTTAAAAAATCAATTATTTAATGATTAACTCCTCCCTCAAGGAGGGAGTAACAGCTTTGGCATAACTCTTCCCTCAAGGAAGAAAAAACAGTTTTGGCTTTAGATGTTTCCTGTCAATGTCTTGCAATACTAAATAAAATACAAAATATGTATTTAGCTACTGCATACTGTATGTTAGTATATGAGGACAACAGAATTATTAAATATTCATTTTGAAGGATCTTTGGAATGGAATAATTGTGCAAAAAATGTGGCTGCTTGGTGGTAAGAAAATGAGGCAGTGGCAACAACCGTTCTTTTTAATAATAACCTTGAATTTATTAAGAAAATGTCTATTTAAAAAAGAAAGAGAGAAAGTCAAACTTAAAAGTAAATGAAAGGTAAATGACAGTAAGGCAAGTAAGAAATAGGCATAATTATTTTATTTCAATTTTATAAAGTATAAATTTATGAAATTTACTATAAGTTAGAATTTTACCTACTTGGAAAGTATTTTCAAAATGCACTTTTGCAATTTCCTTTCTATCATTATACTTGATAAAGCATATGGAAGAATAATTATATTTTATAACAACATATCTATTAAGAGCTTCCAAGAATCTTTATGAATTCTTGTTCTTACCATTACTTCTCTTTGAACTATCTTTCTTCAGCTTCCATGTTGCCATTAAAAAATACTTTTATATAGGCATACCTTGGAGATATTACGGGTTAGGTTCCAGACCACCACAATAAAATGAATATTGCAATAAAATGAGACCAAAAAAATCTTAGTTTCCTACTGCATATAGGTTTACACTAGACTATAATCTAATAATGTGCAATATCATGTCTAAAAATATATATACCTTATTTTAAAAATACTTTGTGGCTAAAAATTGCTAACCATCATATGAGCTTTAGGGAGTTACAATTTTTTCCTAGCGGAGGGTCTTGCCTCAGTATGGATTATGGTGGTGGTTACTGAAGGTTGGGGTGGTTGTGTCAGTTTCTTGTAATAAGACAAAAATAAAATTTACCTTTTACTTTCCCAAATGATTTCTCTATAGTATTTGATGCTGCGCATCATTTTTTAGTAGCATTATTACCCACAGTAGAATTTGTTTAAAAATTGGAGCCAATCTTGTCAAACTGCTGCTTTACCAACTAAGCGTATGCAATATTTCAATCTTTTGTTTGCACTTCAACAATCTGTACAGCATCTTCACCACCATCTTGAAGTTCTACTTCAAGAAACCACTTGCTTGGCTTATCCATTCAAGTTTTATTATGAGAATTGCAGCAATCGAGTCACATTATCAGGCTCTATTGCCTCCAATGAGGTCTTGTACTCCTCGAAGTCATCCATAAAGACTGGAATCAACTTACTCCAAACTCCTGTTAATGATGATATTTTGGAACTTTCCCATGAATCGCAAATATATATATGTGTGTGTGTGTGTGTGTGTGTGTATAGGATATATATATGATATCCTATCATATATATATATGATATATATATACATATATATACATATTACATCCAAGTTAGTTAGCATATAGCGCTACAATGATCTCAGGAGCAGATTCCAGTGATTCATCTGCTATGTATAACACCCAGATATCATCTCAACAAGTGTCCTCCCTAATGTCCCTTACCCATTTAGCCCATTGTCCCACTCACAACCCCTACAACAATGCTTAGTTTGTTCTCTGTATTTAAGAGCCTCTTATATTTTGTCCCCTTCTCTGTTTTTTATATTATTTTTGCTTCCTTTCCATTATGTCCATCTGTTTTATATCTTAAATTGTTCATATGAGTCAAGTGATATGATGTCTTTCTCTGGTTAATTTTGCTTAGAATACTCTCTAGTTCTAGCCATGTATTTGCAAATGGCAAGGTATCATTATTTTTTATTGCTGAGTGATACTCCATTGTGTGTGTGTGTGTGTGTGTGTGTTTGTGTGTGTGTGTATGTGTATATACCAAATCTTCTTTATCCATTCACTTGTCATTGGACATTTGGGATGTTTTCATACTTTTGCTATTGTCAATAGCACTGCTATAAATATTGTGATGCATGTACCCCTTTGAAACAGTACACCTGTATCCCTTGGATAAATACCTAGGAGTGCAATTGCTAAGTCATAGTGTCATTCTATTTTTAATTTTTTGAGGAACCTCCATACTGTTTTCCACAGTGGCTGCACCAGTTTGCATTCCCGCCAGCAGTGCAAAAGAGATTCTCTTTCTCCACATCCTTGCCAACATCTGTTATTGCCTGTGCTATCTTTTTTAGCCATTTGGATGGGTGTGAGGTGGTATCTCAGTGTGGTTTTAATTTGTATTTCTGATGATGAGTGGTACTGAGCATTTTTTTCATGTGTCTGTTCACCATCTGGATGCCTTTTTTTGGAGAAGTGTCTATTCATGTCTTTTGCCCATTTCTTCATGGGATTATTTGAATTTTGGGCATTGAGTCTGATATGCTCTTTATAGATTTTGGATAGTAACCTTTTATCTGGCATGTCAATTCCAAATGTCTTCTCCCGTTCCGTAGGTTGCCTTTTATTTTTTTCTCATTGTTTCCTTTGCTGTGCAGAAGCTTTTTATTTTGATGAGGTCCAAAAAGTTCATTTTTGCTTTTATTTCCCTTGCCTTCGTACATGTGTAGAGCAAGAAACTGCTGAAGCTGAAGTCAAAGTGGTTCCTCCTTGTTTTCTCTTCTGGAATTCTGATGGCTTCCTGTCTTACATTTCAGTCTTTCATCCACCTTGAGTTTATTTTTGTGTGTTGTGTAAGAAAGTGGTCCAGGTTCATTTTTCTGGATGTCACTGTCCAGTTTTTCCAGCACCATTTGCTAAAGAGACTGTCTTTATTCCACTGGGATGTTCTTCCTGCTTTGTCAAAGATAAGTTGGCCATACATTTGTGGTCCATTTCTGGGTTCTCTATTCTGTTCCTTGGATCTGTCTGTTTTTGCACCATTACCATACTGTTTTGATGGTTACAGCTTTGCAATACATCTTGAAGTCCGGGATTGTGAGGTCTCCAGCTTTCGTTCTCTTTTTCAGGTTCTCTTTGGCTATTTGAATCTTTTCTGATTCCATGCACATTTTAGGATTGTTTGTTCTAGTTCTGTGAAGAATGCTGGTGTTATTTTAATAGGGATTACACTGAATACATAGATTGCTTTGGGCAGTATTGACATTTCAATGATTGTTCTTCCCATCCGTGAGCATGGAATATTTTTCCAATTTTGTGTCTTCTTCAATTTATTTCAGAAGCTTTCTATAGTATTCAGTGTATAGATATTTCACCTCTTTGGTTAGGTTTATTCCTACATGTTTTATGGGTTTTGATGCAATTGTAAATGGGACTGATTCCTTGATTTCTTTTTCTCTTGCTTCGTTGTTGGTGTATAGGAATGCAACCAATTTCTGTGCATTGATTTTATATCCTGCAACTCTGCTGAATGCATGGAATAGTTCTAGCAGAGTTTTGGTGGAATATTCTGGGTTTTCCATAGAGTATCATGCCATTTGCAAAGAGTGAAAGTTTGACTTTGTCCTTGATGATCTGGATGGCTTTTATTCCTTTGTGTTGTCTGATTGCTGAGGCTAGGACTTCCCATACTATATTGAATAACAGTGGTGAGAGTGGACATCCCTGTCGTGTTCCTGACCTTAGGAGGAAAGCTCTCAGTTTTTCCCCATTGAGGATGATATTAGTTGTGGGTCTTTTATACATGGCTTTTACGATCTTGAAGTATGATCCTTCTACCCTTACTTTATTGAGGTTTTTATCAATAAAGGATGCTTTATTTTCTCAAATACTTTCTCTACGTATTTGAGAGGATCATATGGTTCTTGTCTTTTATTGATGTTATGTATCACATTGATTATTTGTTGTTATTGTTTTAGTTTTGAACAATCCTTGAATCCTGCATATAAATCCCACTTGGTCATGGTGAATAACTCCTTTAATGTATTGTTGGATCTGAATGGCTAGCATTTTCTTGAGAATTTCTGTATCCATCTTCATCAGGGAAATTGGTCTGTAGTTCCCTTTTTTAGTAGGGTCTTTCCCTGGTTTTGAAATCAAGGTAATGCTGGCTTCATAGAATGATTTGGAAGTTTCCCTTCCATTACTATTTTTTATAATAGGGTCAGAAGAATAGGTGTTAACTCCTCTTCTAATGTTTGGTAAAATTCCCCTGGAAAGCCATCCAGCCCTGGATTCTTGTTTTGTGNAAGCCATTCAGCCCTGGGTTTTTGTTTTGTGGGAAAGTTTTTTTTTTTTTTTTTTTTTTTTTTACTATATTGATTTCTCTACTGGTTATGGGTCTGTTCAAATGTTTTATTCTTGTTTCAGGTTTGGTAGTTTACATATTGCTAGGAATTTGTCCATTTCTTCTAAATTGCCCATTTTATTGGTGTCTAGTTGCTCACAATATTCTCTCAATATTGTTTGCATATTTCTGCAGTGTTGGTTGTGATCTCTCCTGTTTCATTCTTGATTTTATTTATTTGGGTCCTTTTCATTTTGTTTTTGATCAAATTGGCTAGATGTTTATCAATTTTGGAATGCTTTCAGAGAATCAGCTTCTGGTTTCATTGATCTGTTCTACTGTGTGGGTTTTTTTTTTTCCCCAATAGCATTGATTTCTGCTCTAATCTTTAGTATTTCCTGACTTCTGCTGGTTTTGGGTTTTATTTGCTGTTATTTTTCCAATTCTTTAAGGTGTAAGGTTAGGTTGTGTATCTGAGGCCATTCCTTCTTTACAAACGCCTGGATTGCTATATACTTCCCTCTTAGGACCGCCTTTGCTGTATCCCACAGGTTTTGAGCCGTGGGGTTATCATTTTCATTGGCTTCCATGTACTTTTTAATTTCCTCTTTAACTTCTTGGTTAGCCATTCATTCTTTAGTAGGATGTTCTTTAGTCTTTGAGTATTGTTTTTTATTTTTATTTTTTCCAAAATTTTTCTTGTGGTTGATTTCGAGTTTCATAGCATTGCAGTCTGAAAATATGCACACGGTATGATCTCAATCTTTTTGTACTTGTTAAGGGTTAATTTGTGTCCCAGTATGTGATCTGTTCTTAGGAGAATGTTCCATGTGCACCCAAGAAGAGTGTGCATTCTGCAGCTTTAGGACAAAATGTTCTGCTTTTAGGATAAAATGATCTGTTAAGTCCTTCTGGTCCAGTGTGTTACTCAAAGCCACTGCTTCCTTGTTGATTTTCTGTTTAGATGATCTGTCCAATGCTGTAAGTGGGGTGTTGAAACCACTATTATTATGGTATTATTAACAATGAGTTTCTGTATGTTTGTAATTAAATGATTTATATATTTGAGTGTTTCATGTTTGTAGCATAAATGTTTACAATTGTTAGATCTTCTTGGTGGATAGACCACTTAATTATGATATAATGTCCTTCTTCATCTC
The DNA here is from genome assembly GCF_008692635.1 of Crocuta crocuta. Taxonomy (NCBI): domain Eukaryota; kingdom Metazoa; phylum Chordata; class Mammalia; order Carnivora; family Hyaenidae; genus Crocuta; species Crocuta crocuta. The sequence goes on along the minus strand of NW_027532430.1, from coordinate 110,809 downwards.
TTGTTACTCTCTTTATTTTAAAATCTAGATTGTCTGATACAAGTATGGCTACTCCGGGTTCCTTGTGGCAAATATTAGCATGATAGATGGTTCTCCATTCCCTTACTTTCTTTTTTTTTTTTTTAAGTTTTTTTTTTAATGTTTTTATTTATTTCTAGGAGAGAGAGAGAGAGACAGCGTGAGCAGGGGAGGGTCAGAGAGAGGGAGACACAGACTCTGAAACAGGCTCCAGGCTCTGAGCTGGCAGTCAGCACAGAGCCCGACGCGGGGCTCGAACCCAGGAACCGTGAGATCATGACCCAAGCGAAAGTCAGACGCTCAACCGACTAAGCCACCCAGGCGCGCCTCCATTCCCTTACTTTCAATCTGAAGGTGTCTTTAGGTTTACAATGGTTCTCTTGTAAATAGCATATAGATGGATCCTGTTTTCTTATCCATTCTGTTACCCTAGGTCTTTGGATTGGAACATTTAGTTCACTGACATTTAGTTAAGTACTGAAAGATATGTATTTATTGCCAATATGTTCCATGTAGAGTTGGGAGTTTCTGGTGGTGGTGTTCTCTGGTCCTTCTAGTCTTTGTTGCCTTTGGTCTTATTTGTTTTGTTTTTCATCTTTTCTCTCTTCAAAGAGTCCCCCTTAAGATTTCTTACAAGGTTGGTTTAGTGGTCAAAAACTCCTTTAGTTTGTCTGGGTAGCTTTTTCTCCTTCTATTTTGAATGACAGTATTTCCGGATANTTTTTTTTTTTTTTAGCATGTTGAATATATCCTGCCACTCCTTTCTGGTCTGCCAAATTTCTGTGGACAGGTATACTATGAACCTGATCTGTCTTCCCTTGTGGGTTATGGACATTTTCCCCCCTTGATCTTTTCATGATTCTTTCCTTGCCTGAGTATTTTGTGAATTTGACTATGATATGCCTTATTGATGGTCAATGCTTTTGTTAAATCTAATGGGAGTTCTCTGTGCTTCCTGGATTTTGATGTCTCTATCTTTCCCAAGTTTAGGAAAGTCTCCTACTATGATTTGCTCATATAAACCTTCTACCCTTTTTTTTCTCTCTTCATCTTCTGGGACCCCTATGATTTGGATGTTATTCCTTTTCAGTGAGTCACTGAAATCTCTAATTATTATATTGTGCTCTTTTACCTTAGTTTCCCTCATATTTTTCTGCTTCATTATTCTCCATAAGTTTGTCCTCCATATTGCTGATTCACTGCTCTGCTTTATTCATCCTTCCTGTCATGGCATCCTTCGAGATGTCAGCTCAGTTACAGCATTTTTAATTTTGTCTGACAAGATTCTACTTCATTTGTCTCCATAGCAAGGGATTCTAATCTATTTTGACCCCAGCTATTATTCTTATTATTATGATTCTGAATTCTGGTTCAGATATCTTTCTGGCATCTGTGCTGGTTAAGTCTGTGGTTGTCATTTCTTCCTGTTGTTTCTTTTGGGGTGAATTCCATCATTTCCTCATTTTGAAGGAAGAAGAAGAAGAAAATAAATTTTTTTTTAAAAATAAAATTAAAAGATTAAAAACCACACAAAAAAATCAAATAAAAAGTTAGATCCTAAGTGTGTTTTGATTTGGTTGTTGAAAGAAGCTTGATAGAATAGAGAAAAAAAGGTAAAGAAAATTAAAGAAAAAAGGAAAATGTTTGAAAATTTAAAAAATGAATAAAATAAAATAAAATGAAAATAAAATAGAATTTTAAAAGTTTATAAAAATATAGTAGAAAAAATTATATTTTTATAAAAACAGAAAATAAATTTTTTTCTTTATGTATTCAAGAATAAGAAAAAAATAAATAGATGGACCAGCAATTAGCATGAAATACTATTGAAATTACATCTAGTTTCCTGCAGACGTCAAACTATGAAGCACCTTATAGTCCGTACACTAAGCAGCAGGAGATTTGTGTTGTTCCTTTAGAGTGCAGTTGGCCCAGTTGGGCAGGGCTTGGTGTAGCAGCTCCATTCTCCACTAGATGGCGGTGCTTAGTTTACATGGGTAGATCATGGGTATGCAGGCATGTATGCACATGTGCAGAAAGGGTGAAAATGTGTCACCCAGTCTCTAGTATCAGAACTCTGTGCTCTGGCCAATCAGCAATCAAGAACTCCTCTTTTGCCTCTGGTTTCCATCCACTCCCCAGTTCCATGCTGTCTATGACCAAGCTATCAGCCTGCCAGGTAGCAACTCTCCCTGGAGTTTATTTCTTATGGGGTTGTGTTTCCAAACCCCTCACTTTGGAGGGTCCTTCAGCTTTGACCTGCTCAGACCCTTTGGGGAGGGTCTCTCTAAGCAATGCCTGCATGCTGGCATGCCATCTGGTATGTTCCTGTGACTGTGCTGCTGCAGATGCCCAGAGATTGTGGGTTGGGTGCCAGTCCACTCCAGAAAAAGTTCACACAATCATACAGCAGCAGCATTTCAGGGATTATGGTAAATCACAACACCCACAGGGTGCTAGACTTCACCCTTAACATCCTTGTTCCAACACCAGGAAGTGTGGCTGTTCTTTGGGTCCACTGAGACCTTTGACCATGGGGAGGCTGCACAGCCTATACTAAATGTTCTCACAGCAGCAAAATCACCTCTCCCCACGTGGCCTGAGGATCCCTCAGAGCTCACTGTCTCCTCCAGGAGATTCACCTCTCCCACCAGAGCTCCACCAGATATCTAGCTACAGAGTTTCAGACTCTGGAATTTAAACCTTCTAATTTCTACTTTTCTCCTTTTTTGTTCAGTTCCTTGCAGTTCCTTTCTCCTTTCTCCTTTTTTTATTTTTCAGTCCACTCTTTCTCTTTTTCTCAGCTACTTTTGGTGAAAGAGTGCTTTTTCTATACTCTCTCCCCTGTCTCCATCCTCTCTTCTCAAGCACAAACAGCTCCTTACCCTCTGCAGCTTCTGTCTCCCCCAGTTCACCTCTCTGTACTATACCTGCTGAGTTCTGTGGTTCACTTATGCAAATTATTGTGTTAATCCTCAAATCAGATTTCTAAGCATGCAACATGCTTTGGTGTCTGCATTTCAGGGATAAGAGAGGCAAAACAAAATTCCATGCTGCTCTACCATCTTGGCCCCTCCTAATCACAAATATTCTTAATGATTATCTATGATGAGGAATCCATTTCAGAAGGTTTTAATTTACTTCACCAAGATTGGTCAGGGGAATCACTGTCCATGACAGCTTTAGCCTTGCAGAATGTAATTCTTAAATAAAGACTTAGAAGTCAAAATCACTCCTTGATCTATAGTCTGTACAATGGATCTTCCATAAGCAGTCATGAAAACATTAATTTCCATATACATCATCAGAGCTCTTAGATAACCAGATGCATTATCAATGAACAGTAATATTTTTAAAGGGGCACCTGATTGGCTCACTTGGTTAAGCATCCAAGCTTGGCTCAGGTCATGACCTCACAGTTCATGAGTTCGAGCAACCGCGTCAGACTATTACTTATGGCTCCAAGCCTGGAGCCTGCTTTACATTCTGTGTCTCCCTCTCTCTCTCTCTCTGCCTTTTCTCTGCTCACACTCTGTCTCTTTGTCTCTCTCTCAAAAATACATAGAAGGAAAAAAATCTTTAAAAATAATTTTTTTCTGAGCAGTAAGGCTCAATAGTGGGCTTAAAACATTCAGTAAGCCATGTTTTAAACAAATGTGCTGCCATCTAGGTTTTTTTGTTCCATATGTAAAGCACAGGGAGTTTATATTTAGCATAATTTGAAGGGCCCTAGTTTTTGGTTATGTTTATATTTTTTGAATAGTAGATGAACATTGGCTTCAACTTAAAGTCACCAGCTGCATTAGTCCCTAAGCCAAGTACTGACTTCTCCTCTCTAGCTGTGAGTCCTAGATGACATCTTCTTCCAATAGAAGGCTGTTTTATCTACATCAAAAGTCAGTTGTAAATTTAGTGGAGCTTAATTCTCTTAAGCTAAATCTTCTGAACAACTTGCTACAGTTTCTATATCAGCATTTGCTGCTTCACCTTGTACTTTTATGTACTAGAGATGACTTCCTTGCTTAAACTTCATGATCCAACCTCTGTTAGCTTCCAACATTTCTTTCACAGTTCCTTACCTCTCTCAGCCCTCACGGAATGGAACAGAGCTAGGGCCTTACTCCAGATTAGACTTTGGTTGATGGGAATGTTGTGGCTGGTTTGATCTTCAATCCAGAACACTAAAGCTTTGTCCATATCATCAATAAGGCTGTTTTTACCTTCTTATCATTCATATGTATGTTCACAGGAATAGCACTTTTTAATTTCAAGACCTTTTTTTTTTAAATTCACTAATTTGGCTAACTGGTGTAAGAGGCCTAGATTTCAGCTTATTTTGGCTTTTGAAATGATTTTCTTGCTAAGTTTAAACATTTCTAGTTTTAATTTAAGGTGAGAGACATGTGACTCTTCCATTCACATGAACAGAGGCCATTTTAAGGTTATTAGTTACTAATTAATTGGTTACTAATTTCAAAACTGTTGTATCTTAGGGAATAGAGGTCTGAGAAAAGAGGGAGAAAGATAATGGAATGGATGCTCAGTGGAGAAGTCAACACACATTCAATATTTATCTATTAAGTGCAGCATCTCATATAGATGCAGTTCGTGGTGCCCCAAAACAATTACAGTAGTAACATCAAAGGTCACAGATTATAGATCACCATAACAAAGAGAATAATGATGAAAAAAACTTGAAATACTGTATTACCAAAAAGTGACACAGAGACATGAGGAGAGCAAATACTGTTGGAAAAACGGTGCTTAGAGACTTGCTTGACAAAGGTTGCCACAAACCTTCAGTTTGTAAAATAAATAAATAAATAAATAAATAAATAAATAAATAAAAATACAACACCTGCAAAGCACAATAAAGGAAAGTGCAAAGGCATAAGGTTTGCCTATACTTTTGAATCACAGATTTGAATACAGTCTTCCCTGACCTCTTCAGCCCACAGTAATCTTTTTTCCTTAGAACTTCTTTAGCTCCTAATTTCTATATCAGACAAATACAGCAAAATGTCTTTTAACCTTGTTTTAGATTTTTAATTAGTCTTTTCATATGTTTTTTAAGTAGAAGGGAAGCTCTGTTAAGGTAAATATTCTGTCTTATATTTGCTTATATACATTTATTAAAGAGCATTGAAGCTATACTTTGCTAAAATAAATTTTAATTTTGTTTTATTGGCTTTAGCTTTTGACAAATAATCTCACATCTCTGAGCTTCAATTTTCTCATCTATAATTGGAGAATATGTGGTATTTTGATTGTTCAGAGGGTTTTAGTAATAGGGTAATGGATTAAGGCAGCACTTTAATATTATATAGATCATCAATAATTTGTCAAAATTCATATCTTATAGTGTACTTAGAGCATGGTCGTCTATAAATATATAAATAACAGGGATTTTTATTTGTATATCACATTTATATATATATATTTTAAGAATCGCTCTTTTTAAAATTTTTTAAATGTTTATTTAATTTTTAGAGTGAGAGACAAAGTGTGAACAGGGGAGGGGCAGAGAGAAAGGGAGACACCGAATCTGAAGCAGGCTCCAGGCTCTGAGCTGTCAGCACAGAGTCAACACAGGGCTCGAACTCACGAAACATGAGATCATGACTTGAGCCAAAGTCGGACACTTAACTAAGCTGAACAGATGCCCCAACACCGTTTAAAATTAGGATTATATATGTCATATATGTCATATTTGATGCTCAAACTTCATAATAGAGGTTAAAATAACCATTTTCTCCATTTTGAATAATGCAGCTGTGATTTTTATATGATGTAGTAGTTTTTTTTCCTCTGCACGCTTTTGTAGAGCATGAACTTAATTCCAGATCTTCTGATTCCTAAATCCAAAGTTTTCTTCCTTAAATGTTGAAGTATAAATGAGTTTTATTTAACTATGTGACAACTGCCATTTCCTCATGAAATAAGAAAGTCCCAGAAAGTTTGTTCTCACTCTCTGTGAATAATTAATTCTGTAGCCCCCATCCTAAATTTGGATCCAAGCTGGTATCAGTAAATACTTTTATATCAGAGCTAGTTTAAAAAGAAAATGTAAGGAAAGCTATATTTTCTTGATTTCTTATTTGCATTTTCTAACAGAGAAAGAAATATATTATCAAAGTAAAACCTTCTATGAATGCTAAACTCTTCATTAAAATGGGCTGCCTTGATCTCCCCTCTATAAATCATATAAATTCAGCCATTTTGCCTGTAGTTTAAAGAACTGGAACTGTATTCCTGCGTATTCAAACCATAAGCAATTTGTATGGCATAATATGGGCAACATGTACATGGTATGGTGTTATTTTATTAAGAAGCATGACTATATGTTTATGTATTGTACTTTTCATATACCTCACTTGTTGCCAAAGTATAACAACCACCACCTAAAACAAAATAAAGGAGAAAGGATTTCAGCATTTTCTATTACTACTCTAAGAATGCAAAAGAAAGCTAATGAGAAGCTGGGGTAAAAAAAATGTTCTGAATGTGGCATTGGTTTCTTTATTACACTAAAGCATTTTTATTTCTCTTACTGTGTTGAAAGGAACACTACATAAAAACAGGCTGGCTTCTAATCTGCAGTGTTCCTTAGCATTAATATCTAAATATTGTCATAGTTAACATGGAAATGAGTTAACCAAGAAAGTGTAGATACTAATGTGTTTTTATAATAGTGTAAAGATTATTTTTATATATTGAATTATTAATATGAATAATTATAGGAGTTAATCAGCATCAGATTATAAAGAGACTTATGGGTTATATTTTCCTTTATGTTTTTTCTTATTTAATTTAAAGATGGTATGTTTTCAAAAATGTAATAAGACACTGTGCTTATTAAATTATACATGGTTAGAAAACCAAAAACATATCTAATGAGTTAGAATTAGTCAAGGCCATAATAATTATGCTGTTAATCACAACTTAGTTATCAAGAATACTGTGTGATTTCCATGAATGTGCCTGATCACATTCCAATCCTACACTTTAGAAAAAGTCAAAATATTCTTCCAAATGATAGACTTTTGAAATCTGAGAAACATAGATATATCTTCCTTTTAATTTTTTTAAATCTTTATTTATTTTTGAAAAAGAGGGAGAGACAGAGTTAAGCAAGGGAGGAACAGAGAGAGGGAGACACAGAAGCTGAAGGAGGCTCCAGGCTCTGAGCTGTCAGCACAGACCCCAATGCGGGGCTTGAACTCACAACTTGCAAGATCATGACCTGAGCCAAAGTCAGATGGTTAAATGAGCCATGCAGGCGTCTCTATCCTCCTTGATACTTGCCTGTTTCATTACATGCATTCACATATCCTTGCATAATTACTTATGTGTTAAACATTCTAGTCACTGCATCTTTTATTTTCCTTCACCTAAGCCCCCTAATTAATCAGGGCAACACTTAAAATGAGTTACCCAGAATTGACAATGATAACTAAAATGTGCTAGCCCCACCCAGAATCCACTGAAATTGTCATTATTCTTGACTCCTATACTACAATATCAGACAATGTTCACTGTTTAACATTCACTCACCATTTCTAACTGTTAAGAACCCTAACTTCACGAATAATACCCCTCACATATAACTCACTGCAAAGGGTAAATCCTGAGGTCTCTAAACCAATTACAGTGGTTGCATCCAGTGGTGTGCTGACAAATGTTTAATAGCCACCTCTATAGATTAAAGGAGAGAGAGAAAAAGAGGGGAAGAGAATCCTGATTTGTAATGATTTATTATTTTGGTGTAAGTATCTCCACCATGAAGTATTCTAAGCTGCTAACATGATGTCACTGAATACTGAGTTAAAAGTGATGTCTACAATCAGTATTATGGACTGGTTCTGGTCATGAACCAGTTTATATTATCTCTCAGGCAGGAGTTGTTCCATGTGGGAACCTGAGTTAGATGTGTATTCCAGCTTTAGCTAATAACTTGTTAAGTGAGGTTCTCCTTAACTATACTTCAATTCCCATCACCTTCCCAGAAATATCTAAAGTGAACTGTTTCATGTTTATACATCCAGATCATTATGAAGATAGATAATTAAGAAAGATATATATTTACATTTAAATCATACATACTCATAACTGTGTGGACTTCCATAACTGAGACCTATTCCTATTCATTTGAAAGCTATTCATATTGTCCTAAAAAACTGACTTTTTAAAATTAACAATATACCTTGAATATTAAATATTCTTCCATAATAAGCAATCTGATGTTTAAAAACATTTTATCTTTAAAAATTTGCTTGACTTCAATCATCTTATTTTTATTATCCATAAATCCTAATTTTTCTTTTTGTAAAAAAATAACTGTGCATACTTGCTTCCTATTTGCTACCGGGTGCCTTGCTTTTTCTGTTAAGCTATAAATGTGCTTGGTATATAAAGGATACAAACCCTTCAATATTTACAGAAAATATATTTGCTCTGTTTATCTTTTTTTCTAAAGCTAGAATAGTTAAATGTTGCAATTTTTTTCTTCTTAAGTGTCTGGATTTTATGTACCTGCTTCTAACATGAAAGTCCTTCTCTACACTAATATATAATAAGAATAGTAACATGTATCTCCCAGGAATTTTACAAATATGTCTACTTCCTGGGTTTGAACAGTTATGGAAAACAAACATTTTACCCTGTGGTCTCTACTCAGGGAGGGGGTAGGAAGGTGTTGAGAGATAGAGTGAGTCACAAACTTGAGTTGGGTTGGGAATATCTCCTGAGTCTGTACTTGTTTTTTTCCACTTGGAGTTCTTTGCATGTAACAGGTACCCCATTTAGCTGTATCAAATTGGCTGCAACAAAAATGTTCTTTTCCACTTAAGTATGTATAGCACCTATGGGCATTTAGAATTTGTACAGAGGAGGCTGGAGACCTTGGAAATAAATTTCCCCTTCTTCATAGTTTTTGCATAAGCTTAATTTTGAATTTCATTTTTAGATGGAGACTCCCTAGTAGTAATTGTTTTCTCCATAGGAAAGTGATCTCTGTCTATTTAAAAACATTATCACTGCTGTTTCTCCCACTTAGTCAGCATACACCATTTATTCTTAGTATTAGAGCTTGGGAAAGAGCCTAAAATCCACTTTGCTAACCTCAGGCTGACTTCGTGCTTTTACTCCAAATTAAACGACCGCATCTACTTACTGCACAAAGGCGTAATCAGCTATGGCTGCTGCTTCTCCGATAACAATGTCATGGTTATACTGTTCCAAAATAAGATTTCTGCTTTCCTTTGCCTTCAGCTGCCCCCATTGTTTGAGTTTATTAATTTTTCTTCAGTTGTTCATACAAAGTGCTGTTTTGGCATAATGTCTATTGATCAAATTGCCGTATTAACTCCTCAAATTCTCTCTCTTAGCTTTCCTCCTTAACATATTTACTTAAATACATGGAAGAGAAAAAGGGAACTTCTGTGAATATCTAGATATTTTGTATACCTACTTTTGACTTGAAGTAAAAATGTTCACAGTGAAGAATTTCATAAAAACACAACTGAATGTACACTTTATAAAAATTGCCTCTAGCTCAAAAAAGGCCTCTAGCCTTTACTTTCTTATAGCACAGCATACTTTTTTAATGTTCTCCTAGGCTTGAGTCCTTCTTTCTACAGAATAAATTAATGTGATTTGAAAAAATAATACAAGAGTGCTTATAATATATATAATGTAAGTTTTACTGTCTTCAAATAAATATATTAATAAAATGGCTAAGACAGACAGGTTCTCTTGAATCAACTCCCATCTGTGCTTAAAATAATCTCTAAACTCTTACAGAAATGTCCTTTTACCCATCCTGTATATGCTTCTATTTTCATTTCAAATAAAAGGTCTTCCGATCCAGTGAACACTGTTATCTATTTATACTAATTCTGATAACATTCAAAATCAGTACCATTGGCATAATCAACACAACATAATGCTACATGAGCATATGAGCACCTAATCATGTCAGACACACCTCTAGGCACTGGAGCACAGATGTATGAAGGACATAGATCACAAGTGCTCCCTCACACTACTTGGTGCTATATACTCTTTTAAAGCTTGTAAAACCTTAAAATTTAGCTTTTTTGGTAGGAATATCCACGTCCCCTAAAGAGATCCTTTGACTTTCCGTTCTTTTTTGATGTTATGAAAGGCAACTAAAAGGCATCAGAGAGATTGAGGTCTCCAGGGCAGAGATGATATCTCTATTCCTCTTGATTTCCTAACACCTACCACAGTGCTTAATATATAACATTCAATAAATGTCAGTAACATTTACATGTATGCTATAAAAGCTCCCTAACACAGCCACATAAAAGAACAATAATTTGTGCAAGTCTTTATAAGGATGTCCTTGGAGACCTTTTAAATAAAGCTTCAGTGGTTTAGAGCAGGAAAAAGTGATCAAGACAGTAACCAGGTTCATAAAGATGGGATAAGAGGGTGTTATAAAAAGAAGTAGCAAAATGGGAGTGAAATCAGTAGTCAAAGAGATCAAACCAAAGAATCAAGAATTCAGCAAGCCAAATCAAATGGGCTAATCCAGTGTTTTGAGGAAAAATACTGGTTCAGACTTAGCAGGATTAGGTCCTAAAAGAGACTTTAATTCATGGGAATCATAAATGTCAGCCTGTGCTTGGTTTTACCTACATTAATCCTGACCCATCTGTCTCTCATTCTTCCTCCCAAGTTCCTATTTATTCTTGAGAAATCAAATGGAATAGAAAAAACTAATTTGAGGAGACTTAATTATAATGTAGTATTCACATTTAGAATTTCTTCCAGAGTTCAAGGAACTTTCCATGGGAAGTCAGTGTTTGATTCCCCAGTTCACTGCTCCATCTTACATTATACAGAACCAGCTCTAGAAACTCAAGATGACACTGTAGGTGGAGTAAGAAGTAGCTAAGTGAAAGCTGAAAGAAGTAGAGAAGTAAAGATTTGCTGTTCCTCATCTCTGCCAATGAAAAGGAGTCAGCTCTATTTATTGCATCTTTCAGGTGATCTTTTTCTGCCCTCATGCAGAACACACAATGTTAGTTTACTTATAAATGGGTTATTTCCTTAAATGAGAGCCAAGATATATCAAACAGACTTAGAACAGTGGTTCAAATGAAGACCTTGCTGAAATTTTATTTCTGCCGCCAGCTCTGAAAAGCAATTAAATGTTTTTAAAGCTTCTAGTAGGCTCTGCTGACAGCCATGGTTATCGATTTCAAAAGGAGGAAAAATAAACTTGCTAGTCAGTGTGCATCCAGAAGTAGAGATTATCTATGGAGAATCTTTGTATTAATATTATCTTCAAACATAATACCAAAGGAAAATATGTAACAAATATGTTATACCACATACAGTACAGATACATTTAACAATGTGTAGCACACAAAATTCTCTATCATTATCTATGTTTAATAAGCTAAAAATTACTTTAGATATTATATATGTTGTTTGCATTTTCCCTTAATGGAGTCAATAACCCTTAATGGAGTCAATAATGAAGACTTCTGAGCATATAGTGATAAATGTATCAATTTCTTAACATTAAAAGCACATGAATATGAAGAATAAAACTTGGGGCCCCTGGGTAACTCAGTCAGTTAAGCGTCTGACTTTGGCTCAGGTCATGATCTCACAGTTTGTAGGTTTAAGCCCTGTGTCGGGCTCTGTGCTAAGAGCTAGCTCAGAGCCTGGAGGCTGCTTCAGATTCTGTATCTCTCTCTCTTTGACCCTCCCCTGTTCACACTCTCTCTCTCAGAAATAAATAAAACTTTTAAAAAAAGAATAAAACGAGACATTGTTGTAGGAAACAAGTAATTTAAATATATCCATAGGCTTTAATTCAAGATTCAAAAATATCAACCAAATAGGTCTTATATCCATATATATTAACCCTAATTTATATTCTTGAAATTCTCACCTAGAATGTGTTAGGCAATAAATTTAATCAAAATGGTCTGCTTTAATTTAGTCCACTCATGGAAAGAGAGAAGCATTTGTACTAGAATATTTCAAAGATTTTTTCCAGCCCCACAGTTCTGGTATTCGCAACAATTCTGGTATTCACTTTTGACTACCTCTATTTCAGTTTTCCCATATGCTAGGGTGCTGTAGTGCAAAAGAGGTCATCTTATAGGGGGTTAAGAGAGCAATAAGACTCAGCCCTGCTGTTTAAATATCTGTGGAATTGGGTTATAACTTAAACTCCATATGCTTAATTTGAAATACATGGAGGGGGCCAGGGTGACTCATTTGGTTGAGTGTCTGACTCTTGATTTTGGCTCAGGTCATGATCGCAGGGTTGTGGGATCAAGCCCTATGTCCCGATCCCCACTGAGCATGAAGCCTGCTTGAGATTCTCTCTCTCCCTCTGCCCCACTTCCCCACTCACACTCTCCCTAAATAAATAACAAAAAAGGAAAACGTGGAATAGAATACCTTTTATTTTAATTTTTTAAATGTTTATTTCTGAGAGAAAGAGAGAGAGAGGGAGAGAGAGAGCGAGCAGAAGCAGGGGAGGGGCAGAGAAAGAGAGAGGGAGACATAGATCCAAAGCAGGCTCCAGGCTCTGAGCTGTCAATAAATAACCTGACGCAGGGCTTGTGAACTTGTGAACTGCAAGATCATGACCTGAGCCGAAGTCAGACACCCAAACAAGTGAGGCATCCAGGTGCCCCGAATACCTTTTCTTTATGAGGATAAAGAATATATACAAATTACCTAACAGAATGGCCCTCATTCATTATGTGTATGATATGTATTAATTATAGAGTTACTATGAAACTCATGGGCTTCATATGGAAGCCAAATCAAGAGAGGACTGTAAGAAGATATTAATGATTTTGAGTTTCAAATTCACAATAATTTAATGCTCCACACATGTCAAATTAAAAAAAAAAAAAACAATGTTTGAGAGAGAAGGAGTGCACAAGAAAGAGCAGGAATGTGCAAATGAAAGCATGGGGTGGGACACAGAGAGACAGAGACAGAGAATCACAAATAGGTGCTGCGCTGTCAGCATGGAGCCCAATATGAGGCTCGATCTTCCAAACCATGAGATCATGACCTGAGCAGAAATCAAGAATCACTTAACTCTTAACTAAACTGCTGCTTAACTGACTGAGCCATCCAGGCACCCCAAAATTAAAAATTTTTAATAGTCATTTATTTTATACCAGCTATAGGAACAAAAAGGTTTATAAACTTACAGATGATTGATTTGACTAAACACATACACAAACACATACACACATACATAATGGTACCATACAGGATTCTTATGAAGAATAAATGAAATGAAAATACATCAAATCAAAAAAGGTAACAAACTATGAATAAAAAGGTACGGAATTCACTGCAGAGAAAGGTTTAATATATTAGTAACAAATGGAAACAAGCATCTAGTAGAAACATTCCTAAAGACAACAGTTCAAAGATAAGGTTTTCACCTCAAAAATACAATAAATATGAAAACAAAGACAACACTGTTATGTGTACATTTCCAATTAAGGTAGATAATAAAGATAGATCATAAATATGCTACTTAGTACAGATACAGAGGAGAAAACAACAAATAACTATGGAAAGATTATAATATCTTGTATTGCTTAGCGTAACAGAGATATAAACAAGTATAAACTAATACATAAAAAAACAAGGAAGAAATGTACCTAGATTATTTTATCAGGAATATTAGTTCCTGAAATGATATTTGATAATTTTCATATTAAATTTGTTCCTAAATTCTGAATCTGGGAATAAAACAAGATAGATGATCTCTGTATTCTCATTTGGCACATCTAGGTGATTTCTTGATAAGCACCAAAAGTTCTAAAAATTATGCCTCATCTTGTACTCAGGAACATTACTTCCAGGGACGTATCACATAATTATTATCGCTTTAAATACACTTAATAATTCTTGCATTGTGTCATATTCTAGTTACCATGCTTAAGAGATCGTAACTTACTCAGTCTTCACAACTTCATGAAACAAATATGTTTATATATGTTTTTCAGTTAAAGAAACTGGGGTACACAGAGATTAAATAACACAGCCCAAGGCATTCAGTTTGAAAGAGGCTGAAACTCTATTCCACGGTCTGCATTTTATCCCCTATATTGTGTGATCATGTCGAACAACAAGCTATTTCATTATTATATTTTTAAAACCTCATTGGGGAACAGAATAATGCCATTAAAAACAGAGTTACATAGGCAGAGGGGCCAAGATGGCAGAGTAGCATGTAAGTTCTCTGCTTCTCTCATCCGTGAAATGAAGCTATATCAGCAGCAAACCATTTTGCACACCTAGAAAATTGATCTGAGTATAACACAAAAATCTGTGTAACTTGAGCAACAGAACTCAGCAGGTACGTGGCACGGACAGGTGAACTGGGGGAGAGAGAAGTCACAAAGCGTATGGAGCTGCTTTTGCATAGAGAGAACAGAGAAAGAGAGAAGAGTGCAGGAAAAGCACTCCCCCAGAAAGTAGTTATAGAGAAAGAGAAAGAATGGAAGCACCTACAAGTGACTGAACAAGAAAGGGAGAAAGGAGAAAAGAGAGGGTTTCAATACCATTATGACTCTATAAACAGGAGAAAGCAGTCAGAAATTCTGCAGCTCAGTCCTAGCAGGCTCTGGTGGGTAGGCAAATCCCCAAGAGCAGACAGTGAGGTCAGAGGGGTCCACAGGCAACATGGGGAGAATCAGTTCCCCTGCTAGGAGGGCATTTGTAGAAGCCATACAGACTTCCCACAGACTAAGGTCCCTGTGGACCATGGAGAACAGCCACATTTACTGATATAGGAATAAAGAGGCTAAGATGTAGTGAAACCTGGCATCAGTCGTCTGTTGTGATTTACCATAATCCCCAAACTGTTGCTGCTACTCATGAATGTTTCTCCGGGGGCAAGCTGGCACCTGGCCATTACTCAGTGAGCCCCTGCCCCAGAGGGGCGGAGCAGATCCACGCTCCAGGGCCCTGAGAAGTGGGGTATTTGGAAACACAGTCTCATCTGAGATACAATTCAGGAGGGAGGAGCCACCTAGCAGGCTGACAGCTTCGATGCAGACAGAGTAGAACCAGGGAAGCCAGAGACAAAGGAGGGGTCCTTGATTGCCAGTTGGTGATAGCTCGAGTTTTCATGGTGGAGACTGGGAAGCTGAATGGCTCCATTTTCACTTCTACCGCTCATGCATATACACATATGCATACACACATCACATAAGTCTACCTGAGTAAGCTAAGCAGTGCCATATAGTGGAGAATGGAGCCTTTACACCAAGCCCAGTCTAACTGCTGGAACCAAGCCCTAGATGATCACCACAAGTCTCTCTGCCTGTTTAGTATACAGACTACATGTAAAGTACTTCATATCTGACTGTACATTTGGATGTAATTTCAACCAGATTTCATTCTTTTCACTGGTTTATCTATTATTGTTTTTTTTTCATTTTCTATTCTAAATCTCAGATATAGAAAGAATTTATTTTTATTTTTCATTCTTATAAATAATATTTTAATATTTTACTATATTTTTAATTTATTGTTTTGTAACTTTTTAAAATGCTATTTGACTTTATTCATTTCATTTTATTCTATTTTATTGTATACATTTAATTTTTAAAAATTTTTCCTTTTTCTTTTCCTTTCTTTCCCTTTTTTCTCTGTTCTATCAAATTTCTTTCAACAACCAGATCAAAACATATCTAGGATCTAGTTTACTTTGTTTTATTTTTTGTTTTTAATTTTCTAATTTTATTTTTTGATTTTGTTCATTCTTTTTTTTCCACCAAAATGACAAAATGAAGGAATTCATCCCACAAGAAAGAACAGGAAGAAATTACAGCCAGGGACTTAATCAATGCAAATATAAGCAGGTAGTCTGAACTAGAATTTAGAATCACGATATTAAGAATACTAGCTGGGACTGAAAAAAAAAACATAGAATTCTTTTCTGCAGAGATAAAACAAGTAAACTCTAGTCAGAACAAAATTAAATATGCTATAACTGAAATGCTACCATCCTTGGTAGCAAGGATGGATGAAGCAGAGAGCAAATCAGCAATATAGAAGACAAAATTGTGGAGAATAATGAAGCAGGGAAATAAAAAAGAGGGAACTAAGGCAAAAGAACATGATATAAGAATTAGAGAACTCAGTGACTCATTAAAAAGGAATAACATCTGAATCAAGACTCCCAGAACATTAAAGAGAGACAAAAAGCGGTAGAAGGCTTATGTGAGCAAATCATAACAGAAAAGTTTTCTAACCTGGGATAAGACACAGACATCAAAACTCAAGAAGCACCGAGAACTCCCATTAGATTCAACAAAAACTGACCATCAACAAAGCATATAATAGTAGAATTCACAAAATACAAACACAAGGAAAGAATTATGAAAGCAGCAGGGGAAAAGACTCCTTAACCTAGAAGGGAAGACAGATCAGGTTCGCAGCAGACCTGTCCATGGAAACTTGGCAAGCCAGAAGGTAGTGGCAGGATATATTCAACATGCTGAATCAGAAAAATATGCAGCCAAGAATTATTTACCCAGCAAGGCTGTCACTCAAAGTAGAAGGAGAGATAAAGAGTTTCCCAGGCAATTAAAAACTAAAGGAGTTCCTGACAACTAAACCACACCTGTAAGAAATCTTAAGGGGGAGTCCCTGAGGGTGGAAAAGATGAAACGAAACAAAAGACCAAAAGGAACAAAGACTATAAAGGATGAGAGAACATGACCAGAAACTTCAATTCTACAGGCAACACCATAGGACTAAATCCATGTCTCTTAGTACTCACTCTAAATGTCAATGTACTAAATGTTCCAATAAAAAAAAATTGGGGGGAAAAAAGAGGGAACTAAGGCAAAAGAACATGATAAGAACAGAAGACCATCTATATGCTGTTTACACAAGAACCATTTTAGACCTAAACTTACCTTCAGATTGAAAGTAAGGGGATGGAGAACCATCTATCATGCTAATGGCTGCCAAAAGAAAGCTGGAGAAGCCATGCTTATCAGAAAATCTAGATTTTAAAATAAACATAGTAACAAGAGATGAGGAAGGGCATTATATCATAATTAAGGGGTCTATCCACCAAGAAGATCTTATAATTGTAAATATGCCCCCAACATGAGGCACCTATATTTATATATATAAATCAATTAATAACAAAAATAAACATAAATAACAATAACATAACAAATATGTAAATCATTGATAATAATATTATAATAGTAGGGGACTTCAACAACCCATTTATAGCAATGGAAAAATAATCTGTGAAGAAATCATCAAGGAAACAATGGCTTTGAAGGACAAACTGGACCAGATGGACTGACATAAACTTTTCATCCTAAAGCAGGGGAATACACATTCTTCTTGAGTGCACATGGAACATTCTCCAGAACTATTCTGGAGAACATAAATCATAAAACTGTTACAAGGACATAAATCATCCCTCAACAAGTACAAAAAGATCAAGATCATATTGTGCATATTTTCTGACAATACTATGAAAGTTGAAATCAACCACAAAGACATCCAAATTGGCAAGGAGAAAGTCAAACTTGTATTCTTCATAAAGGGCATGATACTCTATACAGAAAACCCCAAAGATCCCACCAAAAAAACTTTTAGAATTCATCCATGAATTCAGCAAAATTGCAGGATATAAAGTCAGTGCACGAAACAAATTGCATTTCTACAGACTAATAATGAAGTGAAATGAAGATGAAAAATGAAGAGAAATCAAAGGGTAAATCCCATTTACAACTGTATCAAAAACCATAAAATACCTAGTAATAAATCTAACCAAAGAGGTAAAGAATCCATACATGAAAACTACAGAAAGCTTATGAGAGAAATTGAAGAAGACACAAAAAAATGGAAAAATATTCCATGCTCAGATACTGGAGCAACAAATACTGTAAAATCGTCGATACTACCCAAAGCAATCTACATATTCAACACAGTCCCATCAAAATAACACCAGCATTCTTAACAGAGCTAGAACATATAATCCTAAAATTTGTAACGTAACCAGAAAAGACCATGCAAAGCCAAAGTAATACTGAAAAAGAAAACCAAAGCTGGAGGCATCACAATTCTAGACTTCATGCTGCATTACAAAACTGTAATCATCAACATAGTATGGTACTGGCACAAAAACAGACACTTAGATCAATAGAACAGAACAGAGAACACAGAAATGGATTCACAAACATGGCAAACTAATCTTTGACAAAGCAGGAATGAATATCCAATGGAAAAAAGACAGTCTCTATAGCAAATGGTGTTGGGAAAACTAGATAGCAACATGCAGAAGAATGAAGCTGGACCACTTTATTACACCATACACAAAAAATAAACTCAAAATGGATGGATGAAAGACCTAAACATAAGACAGGAATCCATGAAAATTCTAAAGGAGAAAGCAGGCAAAAACCTCTCTTACCTCGGCTGCAGCAACTTTTCTTGACATGTCTCTGGAGGCAAGGCAAGCAAAAGGAAAAATGAACTATTGGGACCTCATTAAGAAAAAGACTTATGCAATGCAAAGGAAACAATCAGCAAAACTAAAAGGTCACTGATGGAATGGGAGAAGATATTTGCAAATGACATATCAGATTGAATTAGTATCCACATTTGTAAAGACCTTATCAAACTCAACACCCATAAAACAAATAATCCAATGAAGAAATGGGCAAAAGACATGAATACATACTTTTCCAAAGCACACATCCAGATGGCTAACAGACATGAAAAATGCTCAATATCACTCATCGTTAGGGAAATACAAATCAAAACCACAATGGGACACCACATCACACCTGTCAGAATGACTAAAATTAACAACTCAGGAAATAACAGATGTTGGTGAGGATAAGGATGAGGATAAAAAGGAGCCCTTTTGCACTGCTGGTAGAAATACACACTGGTGCACCCACTCTGGAAAACAGTATGGAGGTTCCTCAAAAAATTAAAAAATAGAACCACCTTATGACCCAGCAATTGCACTACTAGGTATTTATCCAAAGGATAGAGGAGTGCTGTTTTGAAGGGGCACATGCACCCAATCCTTATAGCAGCACTATCAACAATAGCTAAAGTATGGAAAGAGCCCAAATGTCCATCAATAGATGAATGCATAAAGATGATGTGGTACCTACATACAATGGAATATTAGTTGGCGATCAAAAAGAATGAAATCTTGCCATTTGCAACAATGTGGATGGAACTAGAGTGTATTATGCTTAGTAAAACAAGTCAGTCAGAGAAAGACAAATATATGATTTCATTCATATGTGCAATTTAAGATACAAAACAGATGGACACAGTGAAGGGAAGCAAAAATAATATAAAATAGGGAGGGGCCAAAACATAAGAGACTTTTATTTTTTTAATTATTTAATGTTTATTTATTATTATGAGAGAGAGAAACAGTGTGTAAGTTGGGGATGGGGAAAGAGAAAAGGAGACACAATCCAAGGCAGGCTCCAGGCTCTGAGCTGTCAGTAAAGAGCCTGATGCAGGGCTCGAACTCACAGACGGCAAGATCATGACCTGAGTGGAGATTGAACGCTCAACCAACTGAGACACCAGGCACCCCGAGACTTAAATATAAAGAACAAAGTGAAGGTCGCTGGAGGGGTTGTGGATTGGGAGACTAAGAGGGTAAATGGGCAAGGGGTATTAAGGAAGACTCTTGTTGGGATGAGGCCTAGGTGCTATATAGAGAGGATGAATCACTGGATTCTACTCCTGAAATCATTATTGCACTATATGCTAACTAAGTTGAATGTAAATTAAAAAAATAAATCAATAATTAAAAACTTAAAAATAGCAAAAATAGAACTACCCTACAACTCAGCAATTGCACTAGTAAGTATTTATCTAAAGGATACAAAAACGCTGAAGGGGCACATGGATCCCAATGTTTATAGTAGCACTATCAAAAATAACCGAACTGTGGAAAGAGCCCAAATATGCATCACTGACGAATGGATAAAGATGATATGATACACACACACACACACACACACACACACACACACACACACACACTGGAATATTACTTGGCCATCAAAACAAATGACATTTTGCTATTTGCAACAACGTGGATGGAACTAGAGTGTATTATGCTAAGCAAAGCAAGTCAGTCAGAGAAAGACAAATATCATATGATTTCATTCATATGTAAAATGTAAGAAGCACAACAGATGAACATATGGGAAGGGAAGGAAGAATAAGATAAAAACAGATAGGAAGGGAAACTCCTAAATATAGAGAACAAACTGAGGGTTGCTGGTGGGGTGTTGGGTGAGGAGGATGAGCTAAATGGGTGAATGGCAGTAAGGAAGGCTCTTGTTGGGATAAGCACTGGTTGTTACATATTTAAGTGATAAGTCACTAAATTCTACTCCTGAAACTATTACTATACTGTATGCTAACTAGCTTCGGCTTAAATAAAATTAAAAGTAAAAAAAGAAAACAGTTACATATGGTCACCTGGATGGCTCAGTCGGTTGTCTTACATTGGCTCACGTCATGATCTCATAGTTCATGAGTTCCAGCCCCACATCATGCTCATAGCTATGGGCACAGAACCTGATTTGCATACTCTGTTCCCCCCTCTCTCTGCCTCTCCCCCTCTTGTGCTCTCTCAAAATAATAAAACATTAAAAACACTGTTACATAACACTAATTTATGACATGAAAAAATAAACACGTTCTAAAATGAAGGATCAGGGGTACCTGGGTGGCTTAGTCGGTTAAGCCTCTGACTTCAGCTCAGGTCATGATCTCATGATTCGTGGGTTCGAGCCCCGTGTCGGACTCTGTGCTGACAGCTAGCTCAGAGCCTGAAGCCTGCTTCAGATTCTGTGTCTCCCTCTCTCTCTCACTCTCCCCTGATCATGCTATCTCTCAGAAATAAATAAAATATTTTTAAAATATAAATAAAATAAATGAAGGATCAAATTTATCAAATATCATACAACTATGACTCCATTTTGGGGAGTGAGAGGAACAAATAGACAACAAACAATAATGTTCATGTCTGTGGGTCATAGGTAATTTTAATTTTTGTTCTTTTTGCTTTATTTTCTTAACACATTCTATAATGAATCTCCTTGTTACTGTAATATAAAAATGTTTGCTTATTTGTTTTAATGCCAGTCCCTTCTGAAGGCCTTAAGGAATTAATCAATTCAGTCATATCTAAAAGGCTTATTTATTTGGCTGAAGCATTTTCAGTGAGTGGAAAGTAGTTACTTGATTTCTCACCATATGTGGGTAGATGAGGGATAGCCTATTATTTTTAAGTATGATTCATATGACCTAAATTATTATTTTAACTTCTACCTCATTTTGTTTGGTTTTGTGTTTTGTTTTTAAAGTGTGACCTTCATCATTAGAAAAGTGACTTACATTGAAGCTGCCATAAACTACCTAATATCACCTTAGAATATGAATATTTGCATACGATTTCAATAAGCCAAAATTTAAGAATTCGACAAAAGCTACCTAAAATCCTGAAACACCTAGAATATTTCTTTCATCCATATTTCAAACATTCAACATCTAAATTCCTGCTTTGATAGTCTCAAATTTTAACTTTCAAAAAATTTTTCCCCAGTAAGTCAATTTTCCGAGCTTATTTTCAATGCCAAATGGTAAACAGAATTTCTTTCACTTAAATATCAAAAACCTTAAACATATTTGCTTCACCTACTGAAGGCTTCACCATTTTAAGTATCACTGAAATAGGCAGTTTTCTTCAAAAATAGGTAGTTTGTCCCCACTCTACTTATTTGGTTCTCTACAACCCTAACTATAAGTACACTGTTTGAAGTGAATTAGACTCATCATTAATTATTTATAGTATTTCTTGTTTTCTGTAGGCAACCATATGTAAGAAACATTAATTCTAGTGCAGATGTTACAGTGTATACTGTTATGTGCCACAACCATGAGCTCTGATTCAGTAGGTCTGAAAAAGATGGTCAAAGAAAATACTTCAAAGAAAAGTGGTTCAGAGCTCACAGACCTAAACTGACTGCAGTTGAGGCTGTAAAGACCTAAACTGACTTAATAGCAGATGTGACCCTGACCTAGTTACTTAATCTTTTTAATGTCAGATTTCTCACTTTTAAATAGATATAATGATAGCACCTATTTTACCTGCTAGTTATGAAGATTAACTAAAGGACTATAGGATAATTACCAAAAGAGTGATAAACTTCTACATAACTGCATAATTGTTCCGAAATATATTATCCTTACCCTTATTATTGTTATTCATGAGTAAAGTACTTCTGCTATACAATAAAATATTTTCCATGCACTTTTGAAAGTTTTTACTCTATTTTCATTTGTATTATTCTGAATTCAAGGTTAAATTCTGATTTAGTAATGATGAATAAAGATCAGATTTTATGTTATTTTACTATGTGTAATTCTCATTTAACTTGGAAATGCTACTTTCTAACCCTGTAATAAATTTTATTTTTGTCTTGATGTGCAATAAAAAGTTTTATACAAGGACATCTCTGCTATGAATTTTCTTCTATCTTGGAAATGTGCACCTTAATTCAGTAAAATAAATAAAACTAAAAATTATCTGATTATCAGGAAGACAATCCTTAGAAAACAAAATATTAAGCAAACACTAATGTGAGACTTATAAGAAGGATAATAAAAAATGCATTTAAAAATAGCAAGCATATCAAAGTAGCACTGCATTGAATATACTGTATATTACAAACTTTATTATAAATCAAAGACTAGCTTTATAACTTTGCCTATAAAGATATGTCTTAAATGCTAGAGGTATGAAGTCTATAAAATGAAGGCCGAATCACATCAGATGAGAATGGCAAAGAGAAAAATCATCATCCTGAACCATAACTAGTTATGATTTCTCATTATACAAATGTGCCTTGAATTTCCCCATTACTGGAGGGTTATTACACCCAATAACTATTGACCTCTAGGTCACAAATTAAAATCAACCAGATCTACAACTCCATTTAAATTATAATGTACCTCTCATTTCCTGGAAGAATCTCATCATGGAGATTATAATTGCAAATTGGCCACCATACACATCAGAAGTACTTAGATTATTTTAAATTAAAAAGTACCATCTAGTATATTCCATCAACATAATAGGTTATTTATACACATTTAAAGGAATTAGGCTTGAGCATCTACTTATCGACTCTTAAAAGAACACAAGATACATATTTTAATTAATAACAAAAACATCTCTTCAGATAAATATGCATAGAAAACAAGTTCTGTAACAAATTCAATTTACCTTTATTCTCTTTACATAAACTCAACTAAAGTATAGTAATTATAATAGATCTACTTTCTATAAAACCTGTCTTTGGCCAAAAGTAAATAAAAAGACCAAGACAAATTTTATTAAATAATAAAAATGAGGCCTTATTACACTTCTACTTACTAATGAAATTCCATGTGAATTACTTTCTTTAGTAATGACATATCATTTTAAGTCCAAAATAGTTCTTTCTCATGACCAAATAAAGGAATGAGACTCACAGTAATATTCTGAACACATAATTTCCAGGTGGGAAATTTAGAGGCCAAGAAAGTAGAAAGAGCCATTTATGTTAATCACCTGCTTTATAAGAATTTCATACATACATACACACATACACACACACACACACACACACACACACACACCCCTAATGAGAGTAATTATCTGTTGCTGTCTGAAATATCTTCAAAATAAAGACCTTTTATCTATTATAAATAGATAATATCTATCTATTTATCTATTTTAGCCTAGGCCTCATAGCCCATATATCAGGTAATATTTTCTAGCATAAATCCATCTTATAGGAATGTAAATTTATTGGGTTTCAACATAATCTTGGGGGAATATAAATTAATGATTTACCAACTACTCAATCTAACCCAGACTATGTACATTGCTCACTACCTCTCTTATTGTGAACACTGTGACATCACCACATCTCCTTAATGTGGAGCTTTATTAAATAAATATTCTTATTTAATAAAGCTCATTAAATAAGGCTTTAGTGTTTGTTTTTTTAATCTAGAATTCAAGATAAAGATAAATCTCAAAAACTTTTAACAACTGAATTTGAAACAACTTGTTATTTTAGATTTAATATGTAATCTGCTACTAATTGTGATAAAATCAACTTGTAGTTTCAGTATATATCACTTTACTTACATGAAGTAAAGAATTTAATTGAAAGATCAAGGGAGGAAACACCAAATACTAAGATTACTATTACTTGTTCTTACAAATTTTAAATTCCTCATTTTGAACAGCTGGAAAATACATTATTTCTGTTACAATCATTTTGGTAAAGTAGCCCTGTTTAATGAAGAAAAACTACCCTTATATAGTTCAGTCTTAGTCACTCCTACTTGTGAAGCACGTAATTAATGAGTATTAATATGTTTAGTTTGATTCACTGTAATTCTCCCTTTACCAATGGAACTTTTCTACAGGTATTTAAACATTTTATTTTTTTTCTCTCCTTAAATTTAATATGTGTATGTATTTGTGCGTGTATGTGTGTGTGTGTGTGTGTGTGTGTGTGTGTGTGTGTGTGTGTATGGGGAAAAAAAACCCTCTTTTTAAGGCCTAACCAACTATCTTCTCCCTGCAGCTACGATTCTATGCATTTATTCCTCTACATTTTAACTTCTTTAAATGTTGTATATTGGGATAGAATTAACATAAACCAACCAAGAAAATGTATTCGCTTCTTAAAAATTAGCGTTTTGAAAAAGTGGAACCAAAATCTTGAATGCCATTAGGACTATCTTACCACCTCTTTTTTTTCTTCTTTTTGTTTTTCTGCTGACTTCTCTTCCACTGCTGTCTTCCTTTGTCCATCCAAGATCTGCTTCTAAGGTCATCTACTCACACATCTTACAAGAACAAAATAGTATCTTTTTCCCAGCTCTCGTTTTAACTCTGATTACCATCATTTGACTTACATCCCTACTCCTTTTACCAATAACTGTGACCAAGGGAAAGAAGCACTTATGATTGGTCTAGTTTAGGTCAAGTGCACACTCTTGTGCTAGAAGAACAAGGGGATGGAGATTGGGAAGACTGAAATTATAATATTCACTGAGCTATCCTTCAAGCATTCTCTTTTGTACATATTTTCCATGACAATTTGTCTGTGTTAAATATAATCACTGAATTAGTAATTCCAAACCTGTGTTACTAACTCAGATTTTACTATTAAGCCTAAAATCAGTATTTAAATGCAAAAGTACATCTTCACCAGAAGCTCTCCATGAATTTCATATCAGCACGTCCAAAATCCCATCTAAACTTGCTTCTACATTAGCCTTCTCTAGCCCAGAAGATGACTCCATGAGTCAAGCTAGTTCACTAAACCTGAAACACAGTAAATCTCTTTGAAAATTTTATTTACCTTATTCCTATCACTGTTAATTCCTACTCAATCAAAATTATTTACTATTTCTCATTACTCACTTATCTACATTGTCCTTATATATTCCTACATAAGACCAGGACTTCTTCTAGACTGGGCTACTAAAGTGGAATATTTACTGATTTCATCACCTTTAATTCTTTAGACATAATCACCACTAATTCTTTCTACAAACTGGTGTTTTTCAAAAGCAATAATTATAAAATATTCATAGCAAATATGAGCTTCACACAACAAAATGCATATGATGTCATATTTACTTCATGCTACTTAAGAAAATTTAATCCATTCTACACACTGTCTTGCCAGAGGAGCACAAATATATAATGAAGTCATTAGATGAATTATATTCTCAAATAAAAGCAAGAGTCCAATGGGTCATATAAAATCCAACAATGGACAGACACAGGTTCATATTTATATCTACCAGAAGGGCAAATTCCAAAACAATATGTTATTTTTTTTTTTAAATTAACATCTTTCTGAAGCATCTCTCAACCCTACCACCTACCATACAGGTATTACTTGAACATTTCAAGGACCAAGTCAGCTTCCTAGTTTAGTAGGATGCATTCAGTATCTCCTCTTGGATGACTGTTTCTGCCTCCTCACTTTCCAAATCTCAGTCCCTTTAATCCCACGTTTTTATATGAACCAAAGCTAGAGATCTAAAAGTTCTCCTATAGTCCTTTAAATCTGTTTTGTTTGGAATAAAGAATGTTTATAATTTTGATTAAGGGCCAATATTTAAAACACAGAGATTTTCATATAAAAATCTGGACTTACAGCTTATTTTGAAAAACTGAACATTTGGCCAATACTGAGCCTGTATTTCCTCATATGAAGAAAGGTGAATAATGGCTTCCTAATTTGTAAGATTTATCTTCAATTTAGTACAATGCCTAACATTCTTTGTTCATTTTTTTAAATACTGATTCGCTTTTGTTGTGAAAATGTTTTGAATGAAAATGTACACATGATATTCATCTCTAAATGTTTCAGGGTGCATCTCTTAATAAAAAACCTAAAAGAACTCTTTCTACATAAGTACAATACATTATTATATCTAAAAATTAGCAACAATTCATTAATATCATATAATGTACAGGCTATATCCAAAATCTCTAATTGTTCCCCTAATAATCTTTTACAGTTAATTATTTAAATCATTTATTCATTTCTTTAGCATGACCAGACCTACTCATTTAGCTTATTTACCTTATTCAAGTTGGTATTTGAGTCTGTATTGCTGATCTAAAACAAAAGATAAGCTTTGGAATGGGAGAAGATATTTACAGACATATCTGATAAAGGGTTAGTATCCAAAATCTATAAAGAACTTATCAAAGTCAACATCCAAAAAATAAATAAGCCAATTAAGAAATGGGCAGAAGACACGAAAGACATTTTTCCCAAGGAGACATTCAGATGCCTAATGGACACATGAAAAGATGTTCAATGTCACTTATCATCAGGGAAATTCAAATCAAAACCATGATGAGATACCACCTCACACCTGTAAGAAAGGCTAAAATTCATAACAAAGGAAACAACAAGTGTTGGCAAGAAAGTGGAAAAAGAAGATCTCTTTTGCAATGCTGGTGGGAATGAAAACCAGTTCAACCACTCTGGAAAACAGTATGGAGGTTCCTCAAAAAGTTAAAAATAGAACTATCCTAGGATACAGCAATTGCACTCTTAGGTATTTACTCAAAGGACAAAACTCCTGATTCAAAGGGACACATGCACCCCGATGGTAATAGCAACATTATCCACAATAGCCAAATTATGGAAAGATCCCAAAGGTCCATCAATTGATATTGGAAAAAGAAGAGGCTGTGTGTGTGTGTGTGTGTGTGTGTGTGTGTATGTGTAAATGAATATTACTCAACTATCAAAAAGAATGAAATCTTGCCATTTGTGACATGGATGGAGTTAGAATGTGTTATTTTTGGAGAAATAAGTCAGTCAGAGAAAGATAAATACATATGATTTCACTCATGTGTAATTCAAGAAAAAAAAAACAGATGAACATGGGTGAAAAAGAGAAAGAAGAGAGAGAGAAGAAAACCATAAAACAGTCTCTTAACTATATAGAGACTAAACTGAGGGTCGCTAGAGGAAAGGTGGGTAAGGAGATGGGTTAAATGGGCAATGAATATAAAGGAGGGCACTTGTGATGAGCACTGGGTGGTTGTATTTAAGTGAAGAATCACAAAATTCTACTACTGAAATCAATGTTACACTATATGTTAACTAAAATAGAATTTAAGTTTTAAAAATACGAAACAATTAATTTTCAAAATATGTCTTAACTTCTCTTGGAACAAAGGAAACTCTTAAGACTTCAAAATCTAAAATTGTGACTAATTTACATTAATATTTACCATTTTTGTGGGGAATAGTAGATGGAAAGTATAGATACAGAGAGAAATTAAAACATTTTTAAAAGATTCCATTTTTCATATTGTTTAACAGCAATAAGCATAAATTAGGAATCTAAAACTTTTTCTGACACATAATAGTCTTTTTTGACTGTTAGCCTATGTTCACATTGGCCTAGAGAAGGGGGAGATGGACTCTAGGCTTGGGAAATTGAAGATCAGTCCTGAAAAAAAAGATGCAAAGAAACTTACTCCAAGTTCTGGAAGAGGTAGAATGCTTCAATCCATTCTAAGCTTTCCCATGGTGCTGGGAATAGAATAAAAATCCCTTAATGTAACTTACAAGATATATCACGATTTGGTTTTTGTCTTTATATACCAATTGTTTTTCTATCATTTCACCTAGGCTGAATGCTTTTACTCCTTGAATGCATTATGTTCTCACCAGCTCTGACAATTTCCAGAAACACTTCCTTAAGTCTTAAATATTAAGTGAAACTTTTTTTTTTTTTTTTTTGGATCAGAAACTCTTAAATGTACTTCCTCAGAGCCTTCCACCTTCACTGACAGATTACTGAACATGGTCCACCATGATGATCAATTATCAGTCTTATCAGAAAGACTGCTTGCTCTGTGAAAGCTAGAGCCATCTCTAGCTCATTATCATTTTTTGTTCAGCATCTTATATGATCCTGAGCATATAACACCTATCCAATGAATGAATGAAAAAACACAAAATTATAGTCATATTCTAAGACAATCTTTGTTGCAAACTTATGATGAGTTTATCAGATATACTGTAAAATATGTTGCATGAACTTCAAAATGTCATCTTATTTTTTTCTTGAAAGGTGTTTCACTGCCATAAATCAAGGCTATGTTATCTTGTAGGAGAGAGAGAATGAACTTAAAAGAATGATGTCTCAGCAGATCATGAATGTGTTGTCGTTTTCTTTCTGCACATTGTCAGTTGATTATGTATTTCCTACTACATTTTCTTATTCTACCAATAAATCACAAGAATCAGATTCCATTCCTTCTACACATCTCCTCATCAAAAGGGAGAAATTTTAAACAATATTATCACTAAAATATTGATTTTGGACTATAAGAACTTAGAAACCTATTAATGGCAGACGTGTAGGCCTCAAATAGCCAAATTCACTGAGAGAATACATAGAACAATTACCAGCACAGGATCAAATTTATGTCAAGCGGGTGCATAAAAAAATAAGCAAAGACTATAAAAATGTTGATTATAATATTGCATAAGTGACATAGTTTTATTGCCAGTAAGTTATTTTTTTAACATTTTTAATGTTTATTTTAGAGAGAAAGAGAGAGACTAAGTGGGGGAGGGCAGAGAGAAAAGGAGACACAGAATCCAAAGTAGGCTGTAGGCTCTGAGCTATCTGCGTGAAGCCTGATGTGATGCTTGAAATCATGAACTTTTGAGATCATGACCTGAGCTGACGCTGGACGCTTAACTGACTGAGCCACCCAGGCATCCCATCAGTAAGTTATTATTAAATTCTAAACTTGAATATTGTGGCTCAAGCTCTGGTCTAGAATTTCTGAATTCAGTTTTGTCCTTGACCAGCAATATGTGACCTTGTACAAATATCTTACAAGTTTTGGTCTCATTTCCTTCATTTGTAAAATGAAGGCTTGGTATAAATCCTCTAAAGTCTATTCTATATTGAAATGTCTCTATTTAATTGTCTCTATTTAATTTCCTCTATTTGCTTTCAAACTCAGTATATTGGAGACAGCACACTTATGTGAATTAATGGTTAGGCAATTTCCCCCCTTTTTGAAGTCCTCTTATACATAAAAAATTTTAAAAATTATACATATCACTTTTTTATTATCTTATTTGAAACTCACATATACATATATACACACACAAACATATATACATATATATGTATATATACATATGTTGACTAGTGAGGGATAAAGAAGCCAGGAACTCACATTTCTGATTTTTAAGCAAGTATTATTTTCATTCCAACTCATGACATAATCACATCTATTTCCAAGGCTTCTAAGTTTTTAATGTGTAATTTAACAGGTTTTATCCAAGAATGATCTATAGACTATGCCAAATATGAATGATCAACCTGGTTCCTATATCTGGCTGGTTGTGGACAATGATGCCCTAATATCTGGCAAGGTATTGGGAAATGAGTCTACTAGCTGGCACTAAGAAAATAACTGAGAAGATTAAAACACATGTATACTGAAGTGATTTTAAAATATGACTGCAGGGGCGCCTGAGTGGCTCAGTCGGTTAAGCACCCAACTTCTCAGGTCATGATCTCATCGTTCGTGGATATGAGCCCTGCGTCGGGCTCTGTGCTGACAGATAGCTCAGTGCCTGGAGCCTGTGTCAGATTCTGTGTCTTGCGCTCTCTCTGACCCTCCCCTGCTCACGCAGTCTCTCTCTCTCTCTCTGTCTCAGAAATAAAAACATTAAAAAAATCAAAATATGACTGCAAATTCTTTGATATCCCTCCCAGTCAGAGGTGGAGTCTAATTCTCTCTCCTTGATTACTGCCTAGTCTTAATGACACACATTATAACAAATAGAATACTGCAGAACTGACACAAAGACTTCTAAATTGTAAAAACTTCCACCTGGCTTTCTTTCCTGGAATCTGGTTCTTAAAATCCACCTGCCAGGACACATTCAGAGAACATGTGCAGGTAGTGTGGCTGACAGTACCACCTGAGGTCCCAGCTGATGGTCACCACAAACAGCCAGACATGAAAGTGAAGACACCTCTGAGGTAACTCTAGCTCCAGGTACCAACTGATCAAAACTCATGAGAATCCAACTAAGATTGCCTAACTATACAATTTATCCCCAGAGTCATGAGATTTGGGAGTATGTTCTATAACAAAAGATAATTGAAACCTTCAATTTTTCTAAAATTATTTAAAATTAGCTTTTTATTTTTCTCTCAATTGGGAGCACAGATACTAAGATTAATCCTCACCTTCCCTTTCATAACTTCAGGTTGCATGTAGCTTATATAAGAGCTACTATAATTAATAATTTGGACATTGGAATCACATATTCTTTTTGTCTAATTTTTCTAATGTTTATTTTGAGAGACAGCACAAGTGAGCATGCTAGTGGGGGAGGAGCAGAGGCAGAATGAGAGACAGAATCACAAGCAGGACCCACACTGTCAGCACAGAGCCCAACAAGGGGCTTAATCTCATGAAATCAAGTCTGACACTTAATGGACTGAGCTACACAGGTGCCCCTGGAATCAGATATTCTTAGTTCTGACTCTGCTTCATTGTGTGATTCTGGAAAAGTTACATAATCAAAGACTCAATTTCCTAATATTTCAAAATTTATAAAATGCCAGGACTCATCCTGTCAGCTTTTCTAAAAAAATATAATTAATATTAGTCACACAAAGTTCCTGATGCAAATACTAAGTCTGTTAACCTGTTGATTAGAGAACTCTGGGTATATTAACTTTGATTCCATCCCTACCACCTTAGCCCCATATATAGGCTTGCCCTGGTTCTCATATTGACCAAAGGCTACCTGGGGTGCCTGGGTGGCTTAGTCGGTTAAGCGTCCAACTTTCGCTTAGGTCATGATCTCGCGGTTGTGGGTTCGAGCCCCGCATCAGGCTCTGTGCTGACTGCCAGCTCAGAGCCTGGAGCCTGTTTCAGTCTGTGACTCCCTCTCTCTCTGACCCTCCTCTGCTCATGCTGTCTCTCTCTCTCTCTCCTAGAAATAAATATTTAAAAAAAAAAGGCTACCTATACTTCCTCTGCTAAAAAAAAATCATTCAATTCACTTTCAGGAGATTTTAAATCTAACAAGAAGGTGTACAAGTAGAAGAATTTACCATAGGCATCTAACTTAACTTGATTTTCACCATAGCCGATGTATTGGAAGACAAGCTTACAGAAGCATTTGTGTTTATTCTTAGACTAAAAAAGCAACACCTTTAATAAAATAGAGATGATGATTATAATGATGACAAAATTATTTTATCATCTGACAGGTTATTTTAGCACCATACAAATATTTTATTTTCAAACTTTCTAAATGCTAGATACAATGTATATAATAAAATATACATTGAGAAGAATTAATTTTAAGGAATCCAGTCAAATCTGGAACTAGTTTTACCCCCTAACACTCACTGATTTGAAAAAATACAACTAATATAGTTCTGAACAAGCATTTCCATTTATTTCTAAAACATCTTGATATAACATGCAAAACCTCTTAATGAAAAACTTTATGACTTACGAAGTTCATGTCATACACATACAAAACTGTCACTCGATCTTTATTTTTTTAATGATTTATTTATTTTTGAGAGAGACAGAGAGAGAGAGAGCGAGAGAGAGAGAGCAAGAGCGAGAGCAAGCGAGCAGGGGAGGATCAGAGAGAGAAGGAGACACAGAATCTGAAGACAGGCTCCAGGCTCTAAGCTAGCTGTAAGCACAGAGCCCGACGCAGGGCTCAAATCCATGAACCGTGAGATCATGACCTGAGCCAAAGTCAGATGCTTAACCAACTGAGCCAATCAGGCACCCCTCACTAGATCTTTATTGAAGGAGAATTCTGGTCTATGAGAACTGAATTTGAGAAGTTTATTAAAAATTAGATGATTTAGGAATGAATTTTCCATTATTCATTCAAATCCATTACCTTGCATTCACAGGTTTAATTGCTTTTAAGAATGAAATAATGGGGATAATTATAAAAATTCATATTTGCTATTCTTCAACTTTTAAAAATTTTTAATGTTTTATTTATTTTTGAGAGAGACAGCGTGAGCAGGGGAGGGTCAGAGAGAGAGGGAGACAGAATCTGAAGCAGACTCCAGGCTCTGAGCTAGCTGTCAGCACAGAGCCCGTCGCAAGGCTCAAACCCACAAACTGAGATCAAGACCTGAGCAGAAGTCAGATGCTTATCTGACTGAGCCACCCAGGCACCCCTAAAAACATTTTTAAATAGCTGCTTATACATGTTCAAGAGTTAAGAGGATATATTTTACCACCTTAAATACACTATAGAAGAAGGTATGATTTTAATCCTTCCTCCTATAGATTTGCAAAAACAAATGCCTCATGAAAGCAAGAGGTTAACTTTGCTGTCCATGGTAAGAATAAAAAATATTCAAGGTATTTTATCCTCCGATAATTGAACTGTACACTCAAATACTCTTCTTATCCCATGGATTTTCTAAGAGGCAAGGCTGGCCCAACAACTCCATCCTGCTCATCAAAAAAATAACACTCACTCTACATTATTGAGTAAAAATTATTTGGTAGGTTGGCTATGCATGGCATCCTTCAAATATGCGGGGAGAAACTAAACCGATTCTAAATTACTTTTTTTTTCCTTGAACTGGGAAGAAATAAAGAAAAACTCTTTTATCAATTATGATAGTTATAAATGTGTGGCTTACATATGGTGGCTATTTATTAGTACTAAAATTTGGAAAATATAATTTTCTGGATAATTTCAGCATTTTCATTGATTTCTTTGAATTGCTACTTCTTATCCTACACTTAGGATCATCGTTTTTTTCCCCCAAGACTCAACTCATTCAGTTTCCTTTATTTCACATCTATAATTACCATGCTCCATTATATTTAAACATCTATAAATTATGATTATATATGACACTTCCATAGTATTTTTACTCATCTCCCATCTGGATTATAAGTTCCATGAGAGTGATGTTTCAACTTTTTTCTTTTTTTATTTTTTCATTTTCTATAAGGATTTAAGATTTTTTTTCCCAACAGGAAAATAAAGATCATTGAAGTATAGAGCAAGATCTGCAGTGAAGAGAGGACATCAGTGTATTTAAGTGAGTCTGGCATCCACAGATGTAAATCATTTAAGTGGATTTGAGAGGTTATCACAGGTCAAAACTGAAATCTAGACAGGTCATGTAGTAGGTCAATATATTTAGATCACTTTCTCAGGAAAGACTTGATGAGAAGAATGCTAGAATGAATGAAGAGCAGTGAAGTACAATCTGGTAAATTAAGTAAACATAGCCCACATTTTATAATAAAATGTGAACATAGAACACATTCTAAAATATATGGTTTTGGAATAGATTTCAACTCACAGTGAGTTGAATGATTTTTATATTATCAAAAGAAGCATCATAAAACACCCGGTATGGTTGATTTTAGATTCTTCCCTTGTTTACCAGTAGAACTGTATTTTCTTCATCAAGTTATGTATTTTTCATTGTCAATAACCTCCAGCATAACATCTTACATACATTAAACCCTGAATAAACACGGCTATCTGCTGGCTTACACTGCATTAGAAAGGAAACATTATTTTCCAAAATTATTTCTTCAAAAATGTTTTTTCAAAGTTTATGTATATATTTTAGAGAGAGAGAATGAATAAGAGGGGGAGGGGAAAAGAGAGAGGAAGTGAGAGAATTCCAAGCAGGCTCCACACACTCAGCACAGAGCCCAACATAGGGCTCAAACCCACAAACCATGAGATCATGACCTGAGCTGAAATCCAGTCAGATGCTTAACCAACTGAGCCACCCAGGTGCCCCCTCTTCTTCAAATTTAATGTAAATATCTTGGGTAGAGCCCAGGAATATTTTATGTAAATCTTTCATGAATTCACCTATATTCACAAAATTTTGAACACTTAAATCATTCTGTTACTAGTGTACTGAAGATACTGAAATTAACAAAAGGTCCATGGCTCATGTTCTTTCAGGTTAACCAGATAACTAATATACAGAGAAGAGAAGGGAAAAAGAAAAGTAAAATCCAGTGTGAAAGATAGGAGAATTCTTTGGTGTGGTGAGATCACATGGGAAGAATACCATACCTATATATGGGTATCAGGATGGAATACTATGATAAAAGTGTGCCTTTTAATTGTCCCCCAAATACATAAATGATAAAAGTTCCTTTCACTTAAAATAATCTCCCTTAGATAATTTAGTTATAATTTATTATGGTTTAGTGAATTGAATATGTTTATGAGAAAGTTGAACTGTTATTTATTTAGTTTTATTGTTGGGGTTTTTTTTTGTTAGTTGTATTAGAAAAATGTATCTCTTTGTATGTATTACATAAATGACATTACTTGTATATCAATAGTTTGTATTAAAAATAAGTAAATTTGTACCAATAATTTTCTTCTTAAAATTTTTTTATGTTTCTTTATTTTTGAGAAAGAGATAGACAGCAATAGGGGAGGGACAAAGAGGAAGACATAGAATCTGAAGCAGGCTCCAGACTCTAAGCCGTCAGCACAGAGCCTGATGCAGTTTTAACTCATAAACTGTGAGATCATGTTCTGAGCTGAAGCTGGATGCTTAACCGACTGAGCCTCCCAGGTGCCCCTGTACCAATAATTTCCAATGACATCTTGAAAAGTTCTCTGCTAGTGAATATAACCAGTTACTGGGTTCAGCAGTAACTCACAAAAGGTAGTGAATGAATATAGGTAGAATGTATTAAGGTCCATGTCTTATCAACTGAAAAAGAGGTTGAAGACAAAAGCACTATAAGGCTGTACAGCATCTCCAGACTCCATCAGACCAAATATGTGGAAAGCATGAGTACAGAATCATTCAAGGACCTAACTGAATTTAGGATGGCAGTATAGTGTATACTATTTACACTAGAATACTCACAATAGAGTTTATAGGACATCTAGAAAGTAAACCTTATTTGCAATTACCATTAACTTTTAAAACACAAAAAAAACCTTTTTAAACTAAGTCTTTGTAACTTTAATTGTATACTGTCTGGATCGAAATCTTGGCACTCTAATGTATTGGTTATATACATTTAAAAAATTTATTTATTTTTCTGAGAATACTCAGAAAATATATATTTCCCAGAGCATAGTCCACTGTAAAAGAGAATACAAGTAATACATTACTTCAAATATTTGTAGTTTGATTTATTTTTTTAAGTTTATTTATTTATTTTGAGAGAGAGAAAACGAACAAGTGGGAGGGGGTAGAGTAAGGGAGAGACAGAATCCCAAGCTGACTCTATGCTGTCAGTGGAGAGCCCAACATGGGACTCAAATTCACAAACTGAAATTATGACCTGAGCCAAGATCAAGAGTTTGATGCTTAACCAACTGAGTTTAATCCAACCCAAGTGCCCCTGTGGTTTGATTTAAAGAAGATATTACATATAAGTTACTTACTAAAGTGACTGCCTCTTGACAAAAAATGCTAATACTCAGCAATACTCATGTTTTTCCTCTTTTATCTAGTAATAATTATAAACTGTATTTTCTAACTACCAAGCAGATTGGTGAGATCATGTGACCTTAATCTGGGTAAAGCAGTGTGGACAGAAATTTCATATAAGTAAATTGTTTTGCTTTTGCTTCTAACTAGGCTTTTGAAAATCAAAATGAAAGGTACCGAGGAAAATGAATCATCAAGTTTATACTATAAATAGATTAATGAACAGTGGAAGCAGAAAGAGAAAATCTTGTTCCTTCCCATTATAGATATTAAAAAGGGCAGCTGGACCAAGGTAGGTATAGAGTACATTGGGGCAAGAAGCAAGGTAGTCTTGTTAGATGGCCATGAGAGAGTGATGACTGAGTCAACTAGAAGCCAACCCAACACCTGCATAGCATCATCTCATATCATATGCTGGAGAGTTTCTCCAAATGTCCAACCTACAAAGTCTTGTCCACATCTTATTCAATATGTTGAAGAGTTACCTACCCATTATCTGTGAGTCTTACTGAAAAGGGACCATATCCTGAGAAACTACACTTTGGTGGGTATCTATCTGAACTTTTACTATGGTCACCTTCTTTGTTAAAGAACATGGGATACCCCTCTCCCAGAAAACAGATGTAATCTTTAATCTCCAAAGATAGAGAGACAGTAATGGGAATATAGGTACTTGGGTGGGGCTTGGGAATACCCCACCTCTATCACACCTGCTTCAAATATTCTCTCTCTCTCTCTCTCTCTTTACTGACCAAGGAAGAATACACTTTTGGGTATGCATGTGTGAGCAAGAGAGGGGCTGGGAGAGAGAGAGAGAATCTTGGGCAGGTTTCAGCACAGAGCCCTATCTAGGGAACTCAATCTCACAGCCATAAGATGAACTGAAATAAAGAGTCAGACTCTTAATTGACTGAGCCACCCAGGCAACCTGAAACATTTTCCAATTCTTCATGCAACAAGACTCATTTTGATAAAATTAGGCCACATGAACTAATAATAATTTAATCTTTCAGTAGAGTAAGGAATCATAGAAAAGGCAAATCTAATTCAATTTATTTCATAAATCATAATTGTCAAGGAAAGAAATATTGAATAGAATTAAGCTTTAAATAGATACTTCTTATAAGTTCTAAAAGTAAAATATCACATCATCATATAGCCAAACTGAAGAAAGGCTATGGTTATCAAAGATGAAACGCTGATATTGATAACCAGAAATTAAGGCAACATACCTTTAGATAGTAACATGGCTATATACATGGAGTTATTAATTAAGGGGTATATATCTTTACAGAACATTTTTAAAATTTGGAAAAACAGAGTAAGTAAAATACTAAAAATTTCATCAAACTAGAATAACATTGTCTGGTAGGCTAAAGAATAGAATTAATTAACCTTTGAGAAACAAAAACAATAAAATGATTACTTGGGATGAGCACATATAAGAAACCAAAAATAGATAGATTGAGATGAGGTACATAGAGAACACCATGTCTTTTTTGTGTTTTTGTTTTTGTTTCTTTCCACAAAGAGAAACTGTCTTTAAAAGGTAGTTCCCAACTGTCTATAATATTGTGGAAAGTTAAGATTAGTTTAAATTAGACTGTATAACTTCTAAGAACACAATCAGTTCTGAAACAGTTTTTTATATATACTCATTCCAGTTCATTTTCGTGGTCATTATTTTGACTCATATAGTGATCATCTAGCTCCTAGCAACAGAAATCAAGTGGAATTTGTCTCTTTTCTGTATTCTACAATATATTTCACAAACAGTATTTCTTTACTAACACAAGAAATCTTTATAAATAAACACAGATATTTAATAGTCCACACACCGCACACGGCCTAATTTCCTCACACAGCAAAATGAAAACCAGCATTTCTTTCTACATGCATGGTATAAATTGTTAATTGTCTTTGGTCAGCCAGTAAGTACTTCTTTCAATGGTTTCCCAAAAGGTTAGCTTTGGAAATTGCTTTTTCTATTCACTCTTTTTCAATATGTATTATTCAACTAGGGAACTACCTATCTGCTTCCCACCATTTCTCCACAAAATCTGTCATTCAAGGCCTGTAAAAAGTGTCATTTCTGTTAGTAAGGTAATACTTCAGCAGAGTATCTTCTCAAAGCAGATAATTTACATAACTTCCCTTGACTATGAGTTGTTTTGTCAACTCCAGGAATGCTTCAGAGTTATTTGTCAGTATGAAGACCCTGAGAATTATGTAGGAAAATTTTTGAAATGAGCAAAATACACATGACTCAGAGAACAAACTACTCTAGATTATTACTAGCCCAAAGGAAAACGTTGGAAAAGTAAAGTGGATTTACTACCATCCTTCTCATTTCTAGTTGGATGTGGAAATAATTTTAATTCATTGGATTGAAAATGTAATTTCTGTCAACTAATTATTCAAATAACTGGTAAATTAAATTGCAGGTATATTCTTTGAAATATACAAATTTGATGACAAAAGAAGTAAGCATTAATAATCACTTACTATTAGCAAACACAACTATTTTCCCAATATATGACTAAATAATTAGGATATTAAACTTAAACTATGAGGGGTACATACAAAGTTTAGAAATGTTATCAATTTATCTTTTGAAAAAATAAAAGCAGTATAATTATCACTGGTAACAACAGTATTCTCATTTTCTTTATGTCACTTGCCTCATTTTTAAAAATTAAAAAGTATGTGATGTTTCTTTCAATAAACTGCAACTTAATGAAGATAATATTATATCTGACTCTTCTGTCCTCTCCATGTAGGATTCATATGTGTACTTTTTTTATTATTTAGCTTTACCCTGGAAGAGGATAACCAATACATTGAAGATGTAGATGAGAAGATGAATAATTATTCATTCTTCCTGAACGATTAGTTTCAACCAACCAAGTTTCTCAAAGTTAAGAAAAGATTAAAACATGGGCATTAAGAAAAAATATCAGTTATACTTGTCCCATGTAGTTCTTCTTTTAACCATGTAGAAAGTAATCATCATATAAAGTTGGAAAGAGAAGTAATTAAATATAATTAAATATATTAAGTTATCAGTTTGCATCCTGTTTTAGATTTACATTCAAAGTATGTTTCAGTATTTTGCAGATATTCCAGATATTTATCTACCTATAAAAGTGATAGTTTTCTGTTCTAATATATATTTTACTATAACTTATGAGAAACAATACTGTTGATCATTATAATGATGATAATGATGATGGTGTATTATTCAGCTGTTTAAGCCTTTTCTCTATACAGATTCTTTCCTTGTTAACAGAAGTTGCAAAACTATGCTGATATTCAAATAAAAGTATTCATTCAGTGTTGCCTTAATATTAGAAATAGCATATACGTGTGTAAATAACAGATTATTGTTTATCTATTTAAAAAATTAAGTAATCTCTACATCCAATATGGGGCTCTAACTCCCAACACCAAAATCTAGAATCACATGCTCTACCAACTTACCAACTGAGCCAGCCAGGCATTCCTTTTTTTTTTAAGTTTTGAAATTAGTTTTTTGCTGTTGTATCAAACATGAAATAAAATAGAAAAGTTATAGTTTTAGGGGTATAACAAGCGAATGAAGGAGAGCCTGCCAGGAAAATGGAGATTAATTAAACAGCTTCATAGACATTTTGTGTCATTTTTTAAAATTTTACTTAGAGGTTTTAACATATTGTGTTTGTATTATTAAATTAAAATAAAGACTATGGAGTTCTGTTTATAGACATCAAACACTGACAGAGAACACTAAGCAGTTATATAATCTATTCTTGTTAGATTTTATCTTTCATTGGACTTAAATTTCAAATTTATCAGGCATCTAATCCTTTTCTGTAGCCACCAGGGCTCTGTAAACAGGATTCCAGCATTTTGGTTAAAATACATGTACTGTTGTTTGCTATCTAGATGCAATTTCCCTCTATGCAGATTGTAAGAAAAAAATGTAGCTTCATGTAAAAAAACATGCTCTGGTTTACTTTTTCAAATGTAGTCATGGGCTGAAGATTTGGAAAGGAAATATATTATACACAAGGATATTGAATTGTGGTCTCCAGTGAGGTCTAAAAGTTCACAGAATTTTTTATTGCTATTTTGTTTAATGCTTTTTGATCTTCCCATATATTTCCATGATATTTTCATTAACCACTTATCCTTTTTAAATTTTCTGTTAATATGGAAATTTCTTTTATATTAATGTGAATAAAACACCAGATGAATTATGCTTTGGTAATAATTATAGTGAATTAACAAAATCTTTATTCTTCAAAAGTACAACACTGGCCAACGGTATTAATTATTATTCACTGAATACAAACTATGTGCTGGACACTTTAATAAATACTTTATATACATTATCTCATTGTCCTTTCCAGCAGAAATGGTTCCCATTTACAAATGGAACTAAGACTGAAATTAAAAGATATTATAAGGTAGGCAATAAAGCTAAGATTTGATTATCAGTTTACCTGATACAAAAATCTACATTTTGCCATGTAATCTTCACTATATTGTCTTTCTCTTTTTGCTATTAATGAATACATGCAATTGAAATGTACACATTAATAATGGAAGTGATTGGCTTGGTATTATTTTATAAAAGGTTAAAATTAAAATGGAGAAAATATAAGTTCTCAAACTTTTAGGTAATCACAGTAATGCCAAATTTATTTTCACCAGCTTTAAAAAATAAAATCAACCCTATACTACAACCTAATTACCTTCTTAAAAATATATTTCTAAAACATTTTCAGGACATACAAAGAAGGAAGACGAAGCAGTCAGGCACACAGTGATTAACCCAAAATCCTAGTGCTGAAAAACAAAGCTTAATACCAGTTAATTTGTCATTAAATCAGAGTTACAGTACAGTCAGGTAAAATTCTTAGAATTGCTTATAATTTTCAGAGTTTGGAAAACAATTTCCTGGGCAGATGTTTTTACACTGTCCTAAATGTTCCTGTCTCTGTCAAGTGTTGAACATTTTCTCTGGTTTATGCACCAATATATTAATCATTTCCAGTCTTTCAAGATGACAACCTGGTAACAATAACATACAATATACAGTGATCACTATATTATTGTTAATTCCTTACAGTGTACACACTTGAAAAAATCAAATTAGTCTTTGTTACTTGGTGTGGTGCATTGTTCAAAAAAATGAATTAAATCACTGGCCTTGAAAATTAAGTATTAATTGAAACCTGACTATTAGAAAACAATATCAGAGAAACATCATTTAACATGTAATTTCCTTAAATTTGTGACATTAGGAATGAGGTTACTGGGCCAAAGCTTGTTTATGCAAATGGAATAAGTTACTGTCATTTCTAAGAGCAGTGAAAGCTTATCAAACTTCCCTTATGAAATATTATTTTAAATTATCTTTCAACCAAGTGTAAGATATTTAGGAGTTAAGTATCCAGTGTATAGCTTCTCTGTACCTTTATTTTTTGTCTATTTCTACAGTATTTTCTCTGTAGTGATCAAATTCCCAAAGTCTATAGAAAATGGGAAAATATAAATTGATCATTCAGTTTTAATTATACCTAGCCCTAATGAAAAACTTATGAAAGAGATTAGTGATAGTTCTAAAAAACATAAGACTAGAAACATAAATTTAATTTATTCTGGTTATTTATGTGACAGAATAATAAAGGATTGTATGGTGATACCTCAAACTAAAAGGAAGTTAATCCAAAGGAATAAACACTAGTTTATTAAAAAAAAAAGAATGGAAAATAATCTTAAAATCTCAAAACTATTTTCTATGACATGATTTGCTCATAACCATTAACTTCAAAACATAATCTATATAAAATGACGTTAACAGTAGAAATCTAGAAGGTATTTATGTAAACATTTTTATGAAAGATACATTCTCAAAATTAGTTCAAAAGTAGAGACCTAAATGTTTCCAAAGGAATCTCAGTTCTTTCTAAGAAGCAAAAATAGTTCTGTTGAACCTTTTACTGTTTTCTTTGCTGGAAAAAACAGATTTCAATGTTCTAAAAAGAAAGTAAATTCTACCTTTAAATGAAATATCAACTTGGTAATGACATAAACAATTTGTACTTTGCTGAATTTCAGTTTTAAAACACACACACACACACACACACACAC
Organism: Crocuta crocuta; assembly: GCF_008692635.1. Taxonomy (NCBI): domain Eukaryota; kingdom Metazoa; phylum Chordata; class Mammalia; order Carnivora; family Hyaenidae; genus Crocuta; species Crocuta crocuta. The sequence goes on along the minus strand of NW_027532430.1, from coordinate 68,515 downwards.
ACACACACCAGTTAACTCTATCCCTCCAGTCTGAATTCAAAGTCTTTAATTCCTACTTTTCTTTCACACACATTGCCACATTGCTCCATCATCAAATCCTACAGACTCTAATTTAAAAACATTCAGCTTTTCTTACCACTACCATTTCATAACTTTGGTCTAAATCATTACCATTTCTTGTCTAGATGATGGCAATATTTTAAAAGATAGTTTCCTATTTCCAGTTTTAGATTTAAGGAGCCTGGAACTCCCCACTCTATCCAAACAAGTAAAAACATAAAAATATTGAAACAAAACACTGAAAAATAAACAATTTTTGGATCCATAAGAGAAAGGAGGGCACAGGGAAAACCATGGCATCAATTGTGCTCCCTGGTATTTACCCAAAGGACCAGAAGACTTATGTCTACCCAACAGGACTGTTTCCAACAGCTTTATTCATAATTGCCAATACTTGGTAACAACCAAGATGTTTTCAGCAGGTGAATGTATAAACTGTGGTACATTCAGGAACTGGAATATTACTTGGTGCTAAAAATAAATAATCAAACCATAAAAAGGCATGAGAGAACTTAAATTCACGTTACAAGGGGAAATGAATCATTCTAAAAGGCTATATACTGTATGATTCCAACAATATGACATTTTGAAAAAAGCAAAACAATGGAGACTATGAAAAAAATCAGTGGTTGTCAGAGTACAATGGGGAAAAGAGGTGAATCTGTGGAACAAAGAGAATATTTAGGGTGAGGAAACTACTCTGTATGGTACTGTAATGGGTGTATATGACACTATATATTTGTCCAAACTCCTAGAATGCAAAATGCCAAGAATGAACCATAATGTCAACTATCAGCTTTGGGTGATTGTAGTGGATCAACGTAGGTTCATCAGTTGTAACAAGTGGACCACTCCAGGGGTTGCCTCACTACTTGTGCGGGGGAGGGGATATATGGGAAATATCTGTATCATCCTCTTAATTTTGCTGTGAAGTTAAAACTTCTGTAGAAAATTAAAGTTGACAGGAAGGAAATAAGGCAGAAGGGAGGGGAAAAGGAAGGAAGGAAGGGGGAGGAGTGGAGTGAGTGAAAAAATGGTTTTCTTACTTCTCTCATTATAGGAATCAATGCATTCTCCAAGCAGCAATTAGAAGGTTCTTTTTAAAATGAAAATAAGATCATGAACAATTTTGTAGTGCACACTCCAATAATGTAGTCATATACTACTGAATAAAAAGCTAAAATTCATAGCATACATCAATAGGTGCTCTGTGCCTCCCCATTCCCCAAGTCTCTGACCTTATCTCCTCCCTACTCCAATCCATTAACTCCCTCTGCTCCAGTCATGATGGTCTGGTGGCTGTACCAGGAATGCACTAGGCATGCTCATGCCATAAGGCCTTGTCAGTTGTTTTTGCCTCTGCTGGGAATTGTCTCAAACATGCAAAACATGCAAAAAGTATATTTCCTCACCTCTTCCAAATCTTTGCTCAGGTAGCACTTTCTCAATGGCCCCTTTTTAAAACTCCTTCATCACACAGCCTATATCCCTTTTGCTCCTTTATTTTATTTTTATCTTCTGTTACATACCTTTTAAAACACTATACAATTCAGTGGTCATTTTTTTGTATCTGTCTTCTTCCTAATATAATGTAACCCTTACTTTTTATGCCCTATTACACCCACACCCCCTAGAAGAGTACCTGTCTCCTTAGAGACACTCAATGGATACTTGTTGGATAAAATATCACTAAAAGATGAAAATGTTATTGAAATAAAACATAATCAAGATATCCACAGAAAACAAAATCCCTTAAGAAAGGATTTGCATGTATGTATTCATCTAAATCTGCAAAGGTTTTTTGAAGATCAGTAGTGATAAAGTACCATGGTAAATACAAAGACTGGGAAATAAAAGACCTTAATCCTCACCAAAAAACATGCTGCCTTTGAAATAAATACTAATATTATTTATTCCTTTTTTTGTAATACAGCAAAGCAGGCATGCAATTAGTAAATAAAATGATGTGCCAATTAAAAAAGAAATAGAGACAAGTTTTAGGAATTTCAATTTATTCATAAGAATCTAAGAAAAGTATCTGCCTAGAAAGTGTATTCACAGACATAAAACTACAGCCTGAAACCAGGTGGTAAACTGTGTAATACTGCATCAGAATCAACTTGCCCTCACAAATGCAGAAAGTCAAAAGGAATTAAACTTCAAAGAAAAAATAATTTCCTATGCATACACAGAAGCAAAAATATTATGACATTTTTACATATAATGAGCCTAAGTAAGGTTTTGAGGCTCTTTTCACGCTGATCATAAAATACAAATCTACCAACCCAAAGTAGCTCTGTATTTTATGGGAAATTTAAACTTTTTGAAGAATTGTTTAATTTAGTTTTTTTTCTCAAGAATGTTTTGCTTTCTCCTTCCCTTCTCTCCAAGTGTGATCTGATTTACATGTTGGGCTAATAATGCCATAGTATTATGCTACAGGGTGTTACATCTAACCCTACAGTAAGAACATAATGAATCAGCTGGTCACTGGTGGTCTACAGTCTTATGTTAGCATCACTGAATATGTACATTTCATTGTACTTTTGCCATTTTCTCTCCTATCATGGCTATTGGTCACCAGATTGTTATCCTCTGGATCTCACACAAAGTTAATGTATTTTTTGCAAGTTTTCTCTCAAAGGAAACATGGATCTTTAGCTTATTGAGTGTCAAGTTCTGCAATAGGACATAGCAGAAGTTTCCTTACCACCTGACAACTGAGTTTTTAGAATAGATCTTTATTAGTTCTATCTTGAATGTGCATACAAGGTGTTCTGGATCAGAGATAGATCTCTTATTATTTACCTAATAAATTGGCTCTCTCTGGCCCAGGCTTTATCCGGCTGCAACATGATAAAAACCAAGTCAGATGTCCCACAGGAGTAACTCTGTAGTTAAAGGTAACAGATGGAAACAATGAATGTTCTCTGTTTAAAGAAAGGAGAAAGAACTATCCCTTCATCTTCCAAAAGAATAGGGGGAGGAGAATGTGTTTCTTTGGGCGTGGGGATGGAAAGGATCTTGGGTTCTTAGCCTAATAGATTGAAATATAAATACATCTTTCCAAAGCCCAAATAAACCCCTGGTATCTCTGGGTTTTACAACCAAGGGATATCTTTTATTATTTTTCCAACACCTTGGTCTTAACCTAGGCACCTAGTCCAGACTTAACCATTTGGCTTTCTTTCTTTAGTCAGAGCAATTAACAAGATAAATGGCTACATCTGTTTCTCAGGGTATTTAAAGAGTAAGGTGTTCTTGGGGAAGTAAAAGCAAATATCCCTTATTTGTATGTTGTATACATTTCCATGGCTCAGAAATGCCAGGGCTTTTTATAAAAACACTGAGTGAGATATGTGGGAAGTTATATTGGCCCACACTCACTCAGCCATTTCCGCCAGTCTGGTGTCCTGCTCCAGGTGAGGCTGCTCCAGGAGGATACATGACAGGAAGTGAAAGGTAAGGCCCACTGCCTACAAAACTACTCTGTGGCTCATTGTGGGTTGGGCAAGTCCCCTTCTAGCACCAGGCAAGCATTCCAGCTGCCATATTCTCTTGCTCTCTAGTCCTTCAGCTGATAAAAACTGAATTCCTTTGGGCCAAAAATTAGCTTATACACATATGTACTCTTCAACTCCTTTATTTATTATGTAAACTAGTTTTAATATTTTGGCTATGCTTTTTTGAATGTCAAAACAGCATTGTCTCTAAAAAGCCAGATTTCTACAATTGAAAGTATTGATGTTCAAAACTGTTAATCATTATTATGGGCTTAAAATATGTCTATTAAGGAAAAAGGTGAAGACTAACTCAACTATCATCAAAAATTGTATCTAACCTAACTTTAAAACTCTGTTTAATAGAAGCTATGGGAACTCCATACACAACACGGTATTTAGCTTCATAATACAAATTAAATGGGTTTGCCAAACACTATTTAATAATTAGTAAGCAGCTACTATGTATAACAGTGCTAGCGAATAAATCATTGCCCTCATCAGAATTACATTTTAGTCAGGAAAGACACGATAAACAACACAAATAAATAAAAACATGTAGTGCAATAGCTAATAAGTGGACTGAAGAGCAAAATGGAAGCAGGGAGTATGGGGAGGGTTTTTATTCTTGGCGGAGGGTATTTAGGTGAAGACATATCTAGTCATATATTTAGATCAAAGAGTTTTTAAATTATTCTGAGTTATTGAATTTTAAAATATGAAAAAAAGACCTGTGAAAAAATTACTGAGCATAACAGAATTTAAATATAATTTCTGAATTAATGAATCTGCCTCCAGTCTTCTATGCAGTCTCAGGCAGAGAAAGGCTAGAGTTCTTGCCTTATTTGTTATGAGAGAAATAGACAAAGGGAGGATGAGGATGGTGAAGGACCAACCACAAGACCAAGTAATTTAATACAGATTGAAAAGGAGATCCAGTTGCCCCAAAGCACACATGCGAGCAGGAGAGATTCAGCTGGCTATAGTAGGCTACTTAGCCCATTACATTGGACTCAGAGTGATGCATCCTTGAGGGCTATGCTCTTGATCTGTGTGGTTCCATCATACTGTGCTATGTTGAAGCTTTACTAGACTTGTATTACAGCAATAAATATATTTGCATTTATAGGTACATGGAGAATTTACTAAAAAAAAAAATAAATCCCCTCCATCTTGAGAAAAGTCAATTCTGAATTTATACACTTTATCTATAGTATGTATGTGTATATACAAAACATATATGTGTGTATACATATTCTATACGTACACATATACATACACACACTATACCATATATATATATGATATCATATATGGATATATTTGTATGTGTGTCATCTGCAATGAAATGGCAAGATTTAATGAGAAAAATATATTTTCAGTCCTATTGATGAGTCAATAGCTGAAGAATCAGAAAGTAATTCTTTAAATATCTTTTAAATATCCATAATTATATACCACAAACCCATTTATACCTCTTTGACTCTGGACTCTAAGTTTTAGTTCTCCTCCTGATTTTCAATTCAAGGAGAAAAATGTAAAATAACTTGGGGTGAGGATGGCAAAAAAGAACCAAAAGGGAATTGCTCTCCTCTCTCTTGTATAAAATTTAAAGCTAGAATGTTTAAAATTACCTAGCCTCAATCTTATTTAAAAATAGATCCTTTTGGGGCACCTGGGTGGCTCAGTCGGTTAAGCATCCAACTTTGGCTCAGGTCACAATCTCACGGTTCGTGGGTTGGAGCCCCACGTCGGGCTCTGTGCTGACAGCCAGCTCAGAGCCTGGAGCCTGCTTCAGATTCTGTATCTCCCTCTCTCTGACCCTCCCCTGCTCACGCTGTCTCTGTCTCTCTCTCTGTCTTTCTCTGTCTCTGTCTCTGTCTCTCTCTCTCACAGAAATAAATAAAACATTTAAAAAATAGATCCTTTTTTCCTATAAACAGGACAAGAGGTCATAGAGGTCCTAAGGTTATACAGTAAATTAGTGGTAGGTCAGACTAGAATCCATATTTCCTGATTCCAAGACCTGTTTCTCTTACAACATACTACTCAAAAAATATTTTTGATTATTAGAATTTAGAATGTTGCCTCTTTGAGCATAATATACAGTAACTGAGCTAATAATTATAACTTCCCTTAGCTTTCAGAAGAAATAATGCAATGAGAGGTGACCCCTCTTTTCATCTAACAACATGATTTTCAGGACCTAGAGCAAATGAAAATATGTGGCACTTTCTTAAAAAATATTAAGACTTTCAAGATCATGACAGCAGAGCATGAAAGACTAAACATAAATCCATTCTAAGTTTAGGGCTCTGTGTAATGGCACAGTTTATGCCCCTGAGGCTGCCCCCGTATATCAAAACTAGGGAAGGGATCAGAAAGAGGCAAACATATATTTGATAAAAGATGGTCAAGAGTCTGAAGAGAAGTTTGAGAGGGAGCATCAGTCAGATCTGGTGATTGGACAACTACATTTTATTTGTGTTGATCTTTTTCTCAAAACCAGTGAATCAATGTCTTCTAGACTTACCAGTCCTTCTGAAGATTTGGTGAGGAGACCAGTTAATCTGACTCTCCCCCAGGAGGAATAAATGACCACATCTATCCAGTAAGAAAAAGTGAACAGAACTAGAGAGTATCATGGTTTCCTGAGAGCAGTGTTAAGACATGGGTGTAGGTAGTTGTTCTCAGTTCCTACTTTGTCCACTGTATTTAATACATGGTTTTACAAAAATATAATTTCTGGGCAGGAAGGCATATAATCAGGCCATACTGATCTATGGGGTAATAAATAAAAAAAAGATTTCTATTCATTTTATTTATTTAGGAATTATAATAAGTATTGGAAAAAAACAAGCATCAAAAGCATAACAACAATGCTGAAACACTGTTCTTCAAGACAAAATTTCCTTATACTACTTATATTTTCAATAATTTTACTGTTTTATATACATATTCCTCTAAGAGACAATCATTGGATAAACAAAGGGAAATGTTATAATAAAAATAAGAATGGCTTGACAGGTTGTTGCCACTCCTATGCCATAGTTATGTAAAGATTTCCCTTATAGATTTTTTTCATTATTTATGGAATCCTTTTTGATCATTTTACAAAGGGAAAACTGGTATGTGTCCCAAGAAGTCATCCATTATATAATGTAAATATTAATGTGCCTTATGAGACTACAAATAAACAATAAGAGATACAGCAGCTATTATTTGACTTCTACACACAGTTATACAATTAAGAAACTTGACAAATTTAAAAGGAACTGAAGGTATTTTTGTGCCTAGAAAAAGTTGAAAAACAACCTTCTGTAAGTATAACAATAAGGTGGATCTAGAAACTTAATCATCTTTATGATAATCCAGAGTGTACATTCTCTACAAAATGAAACTTACATTTTTGATATGCAGAGCACTTTTATCATGTGACAAAATTCATGGTCTCCACATACAAATTATCATAACCTCATAAATGCAAAAACTCTTCAAAATAAATCAAAGTCCAAATCATAGCCCAGAATATAAACTGTCAACTTCCTTTCCAAAAGACCACCAAAGTAAACTATTGCTCAAGTTTAGCTAAGCTTATCAGACCTTTTATTAAAAGAGAATACATCTTGACAGAATCTTTGCAGTTTCTGAAAAGGGAGAGATTAGTAGAACATAAAGTTTTGGAATCTGGGCTCTTGTGGTTTAATAGTATCAGAGTGGGAAACTGAAAGAGTATATTTTCAGGATTTTGCAATCAGGGCTCAAGAGAACTATCTGGATGTAATAGTTTGTGACATAATTATAATTGATAGGTATGGTAAAGTGAGCAAGTACTAATATATAAGCAGCTGTCTACATAAATGAGTAATCCACTGTCCTAATGAAGAAGGTATTCTCCAGATGAGTAAACTGGAAGTATGGTTTGACCCCTCAACTAGCACTAAGATAACTGAATTACATGAATAATCTTCAAAACAGTTTTAAGCATTAAAGTATCATTTTCGCAAGTTAAAAACATGATTCTCATGAATAGAATGTGTGTATTATTTTATTTAACTCATTAATGAACTATTAAGATGGTAACTCTACAAGCATTTAAAAAACCAAAATATATAGTCCATTGTGAAAGGCATTTTTTAAAAAAGAATATTATAAAAAGGCTGCTAGGTTAAATATAAACCTAGTTAATGTTTATAGCCCTTGAAGTTATCTTTTCTACAAAAAGGTAAAACCAAAAAATGGGTAAATTCCTAAAGAAATGAATACATTTTAGGTGTTGTCAAAACTGCCATAATATTTTCTTTTTTTAAACTTTCATAGGCATTAATAGTTATTTATTTTTACAGTTTCTCCATTTTGATCAGAAATCATCTTAAGTGGTACTTAAGATTAAGTGGTACTCAATTTAAGAAGGCTGGTCACATTTTGTTTTTTTCTGAATGTCTACAATTAAAGGTATTAACTATGTAAACCTCCTTAAACACAAATTGTTAAGCAATTGCCAAGACCTAAAAATTAATATCTATCCTGAATTTATATTAAGAAATACAGAATTTGACTTTTTAAAAACCTCTCTTGTTTCACCTGTCATGCATGCTGATTTTGAAGAATTTTTGTATATCCAAGGTGCTAAAAATATACTAAGGTTTTTGGCTTGTCAGGAAATGAGGCCAAGGACCTTTAGGTATAAAACAGATATCAAGTCAGTTTTCCTGGATTTTTTTATCACATTAAGTTTACACATAAAATACAACTCTTGTTATGTAATAGAAGGGTATTCAGTTCTGATTCAGTAAGATTTATTCTGAAATATGACACAGAGTATGCCTTGGTAGTATAAGTGATACTGGTTAAATAAGTGGCAGGGACACATTCTTATTGACTATATGCAGACAACTGCATTGCCATAAAAATTAAGGAAACAGTAAAATATTTGTTTCTGAAATATGACAGTGGGTCATCAGCAAAGGAATGATAGGCTCAGTGGTTGCAAAGCAAATATTCCTATACCCTCTAATTGTTGCATCAACTGTTTCCTTTTTCACTTTCCTTCTAGGACCAAATAATTTTTTGGCAGAAGAAAAGCCAAATTGTTAAAGGGCAAATTCAATGTGATTCACTCAATTGTACAAGAAAACCAGGAAGTTAACTTAATGATTAACTTCCCATTGTAGCTGAAGTTGAACTCAAATATTTCTTTGAACTGCCTGCAGGTATATAGCATTGTAAAAGATTGGATTTGTAACCAGCTGTGAGTTTTCAAGACAACGTTTTGGACTAAATTAATTAGCAAATACCCTCAGCCAGACAGGTTAATGTATTTTGTCTAGGAAGACTGCAGCATGTTTAATACATTGTTTTACTGTGTGTTTTTTTGTGTTTTGTTTGTTTGTTTCCTCTACCACATTTTGCTTGTTTCACTGTACCTTATTTCTTTTTTGGAAGAAAAAAATACATTTTGAATTAGATGTAATGGTTCAATAGAATTTTTGACAATATATAACTTATATACACCTTACAAGCCTCAAATCCAAATATGATATAATCATCATAATAATACCTGTTAAACGTTTATTCTAAAGCTCTTCCAAAGTTTTATGCCAAATTAACTACATATGTTTATGTGATTTTTATGTGACCCTATACAAAGTAGATTTAGTAGCTACATTTAGTAAAGCATAGCCATTGATTTTCCAAAGTCATGATTACCTATTTCTCAAGTTAATGATGTTTTATACCTTCCCCCAAGGCATTTATTTGGTCTGCACAGACTGACAGAATTTTAGAACTGAAACTACTTTATAAATCATAACACGCAAAGCCTTTCATCTACCCATGAGGAAATAAGACAGCAAGGTTTACAGGATTCACTCCAAGTCCTACAGCTAGTACATAGGAACTTCAGCTTGTGACGCCAGGCTCTTAATCCAAAATTCTTACTACTGTATCACTCTGCTATAATGGAAAGATTAAATTCAAAACTTTTGTTCAGGTACATTTATAGAGGGTATCTTGGTATCATGTAATTTTAATTTAATAGCCATTTTTTGAGTTTGATAAAGCAGTTAAATAAAAGTTGACTTTAATTTTGATGAAGCAATTAAATGAAAATTGACTTCGTTTTCCACATGTCCAGTATGATAGGTGCAAGACACTTGTAGCTCTTGAGCACTTGACATGTGTCTTACCCAAGCAGAGATATACCATTAAGAGTAAAACACAAACTGGAATTTGAAGGTTTAAGATAATGAAAATAACATAAATCATTACCAATTCTATAGTGATTATATGATAGAAACATTTTGGGTATGTGGGCTTAAATGCAATGTATTGAAATTAACTTCATCTGTTTCTATTTCTAATTTACCTACTACAACTTTCAAAATTGTATATGAAGCCTATATATTATCATTTATCTGTTGGGCAATGCTGCTCTAAAGTGAGTTTGAGACCAAAGTGATGAATTTAATTTTATTGACTTCTGATGACTATACCTTTATGTTCAACTACTTTAAATAACTTGTTAGGCAGGGGGGTCCATTAGCATCCGTTTTCATAAATAGCTTTTATCTGAAATAAATGACTTATTACATAACACTAATTTTTACACTGGTACTTAACTATGTTCACATTCAGTCCCTTACATTTTGTTATTTTTATATGCATGTATTATGTCTTATTGTAGCCACTACAATTTACACCCCTCAAGGGAAAGGTCAAACAATCATTTGTTTGTGGCTCACATTACTCATATAAGAGGTCACAGGCTATGGATTATTAAATATTAACACCGTGAGCTGCTGTAAACAAAATGCAGAGAAGCTGGTTAATGATGACACTAAATAATTTGACTCAACCAAGGAGAAACAGATTTCAGCTCAGATTGTAATCAAAATCTTACTCTTTTTAGTTAAATAGAATAGAATGAAATTTCTTTCCTATTATGGTAGCAAGGACAGAAAACAGAGATTACTATAACCAATAGACGTTGAATAGAAACATACAACCCTCAACAGAGACTATTTTGTAGTGTTGGAAGGCATTTCCCCAGTGGTCTCTCATATTTCTGCATTATCATAAAAGCAAACACACAATCTGCCTTTGTTCCGAACTCTTTCAAGACTGTCTTTATTGTGAATAGTTTGGAAAATACTAAATGTTTCCCTCTAGAGTAAAGGGCAGGCATCTCTACTGCTTATTATATTCGAGGTACTTAACACTGTGGTTACTCTCCTGCAAGTGCTGGTACCGTTTGGTCCTCTTACTGTTGCCTTGTGAGAATTGGCACTTGGTACAACCTGCAAGAAAAAGCTGATACACTGGCTAATGACATTGCTGTGATAAACTCCTTTGCTTCTGACCCAGTAATCTAATGTGTTTTTCTTTTTTTTTCTTTGCCCCAAAACTATGACTGTTTGGCAGATTAAGTTGTCAGCCTACAAACAGAGTTAATTCTCAGACCTTTACAATAATGGTCAGAGAGGTAGATTATATTTAATCTATTTTTTTTTAATATTGAAGAATTTAAGATACCAGACATGAGCTTAAAATAAATTGTGTAATTTAACAAAGACTAAATAATTTTCCAAACATTACAAAGATTTTTTTGTAGGAAGACAACATCCCAGCATATGAATAATAACAAAAAATTTCCTCAGAACTGAACAATGTAACAAGAAAAATTCTTGTAAGAACTGAATAGAAATCTTTTTTTTAGCAAAACTAGCAAAGGGATATCTCCAAACCTCTCCCAAATAAAATGTTTAAAATTTGTATCAAATCTTTAACTGTGATATTTTATTATGCAGTTAACTGAATATGTAGAATACGTATTCTCTAAACTTAAATATAATTATATAAAAATTTACGTTGATATTAAACAAAACATGTATACCTATATACTAAATTATATAACGGTATATGTGCATATACGCACATATATGTAACTTCATGTGATAATATGAATTCTGGAATTCAAAGAGGTATTTCTGTTATCTCTGTTATTATTTTTAAATCCTGAGATAAAGAATTTTTTTGCAGTATGCATAAACAGAGATATGTGAATCATGTGGACTTCAAATGACAATTATAGTACAATTCTGGTACACAGAATAAGCAAAACACTTTTAAAAACTTTTTTTTGAATAGGAAAATGTCTACAGTGGTGTCTACCATATCTCAGTGGGATAAAATATGTCTGTGTTAGTCATGGTAAGTATTATTAATTACTATAAAAAAAAAAAAAAAACAATTCCAACATCTCAGCCACTTAATGCACCATGGAGTTCAATGGCAGTTGGACTTAGGGGACTCCACTTCACAAGAATTTATTTAAAAAACCAAGTCTCCTTCCTTATGTGGCTTCCAAAAACCTTGGAAAAATCCACTAGATATCTGCATTTTGCCAGCAAATGAGGAATGTAAGAGAATTTGAGAGAGTATGTGAGAAATTTTACATGTCTAAGAATCAGCTCTGAATGTTGATTCTGATTTTTTTTCCCCAAAATTCAGGGAAAAAATATCATAGAGGTTTCCTTACTGGATTTGGTGATGTTGTAGCAGTACTGAAACTTGCAATTAGTTGTGATTTCTTGTCTCATTCTAAATAAATCTTATTTAAGCGCCCCTCCCCCACCCCTGCAAAAAAAGTCAGCTCTGAAACAGCTATCACCACTTCTACTAACAGTGCATTGGCCACAACTCTGTCACATGTCTCCAACTAACAGCAGAACTGAGAAATGTTGTCTAGCAGAGTGCAAGGAGGAAGGGCATGCAGCTGTGATCCAACAACTGAGTAGACACCTCAGTAGAATCCTAGAAGGCAGGAACAGAAAAGTAGAAAGTGCTATGGTAATAAGTGTGAAAAAATATTTTAGTCTCTTTCTCTCTACTGTCACTAACCCTAACATTTTCTGCACCGAAGTGTTTTAAGTCATTTCCCCTTTGATAACATTTCAATGTCCTAACTTGTTTTCCCTTTCTTCCTTTTATAGCTTCCAAAGGAAATACAGAAAGACTCAAAACTGAAATTGCGAATCTGTCAAAGAGCCCATGCACTTCAAAAGCAACTCAAAGGGGCACCTGGGTGGCATAGTTAATTAACCAACTGACTTTGGCTTAGGTCATGATCTCACAGTTCATGAGATAGAGCCTTACATTGGGTTCTCTGCTATTCAGCACGAAGCCTGCTTCAGATTCTCTCTCTCCCTCTCTGCTCCTCCCTGCTTGGGTGTGTGCTCTCTTTCTTGCAAAAATAAACAAACATTTAAAAAATATTTTTAGGGGTGCCTGGGTGGCTCAGTCGGTTAAGTGTTTGCCTTCGGCTCAGGTCATGATCTCGCAGTTTGTGGGTTCGAGCCCGTTGGGCTCTGTGCTGACAGCTAGCTCAAAGCCTGGAGACTGTTTCAGATTCTTTGTCTCCTCTCTCTCTGACCCTCCCCTGCTCATGCTGTCTCTCTCTCTCTCTCTCAGAAATAAATAAAACATTTAAAAAATTAAAAAATATATTTTTAAAGCAGCTCAAGGTTTTCTCATTGTGATGCCACTCTGGCTCATATGGTTGCTTTAGATAAGTAAATAGATCAGAATCTAAGAACAAAATAATAAAAGAAAAAGGGCAGATACCTTCTTTAAAATTGTGGCTCACTGTATTTATAAAATAATGTTTATAAGAGATGTATTGAAACCAGAAAGTGATGTATTGAAACCAGAAAGTAATGTATAGTTCCAAAAACAAAATTCTTAAACTAATTCCACAAAGGAGGTTTATTCTTTTGTTTTGTTTTTAAGACCTATGACTAGTTCTTCAAGTCTTGTGAGAGTCAAAGGAGTTTCATCTGTATTTATTCATTTTTTCTCAAAATATACTCCTATTTAATCAAATTTTAAAAGCAAATGTTTCAAGCATTTCAGAATGAGACGTACTAAAGAAATTCTCATATATACAGATAGATTTAAAAAATTAGTAGTCTGTGGTTTTATTTTTTTATCAAAGAGGAAAATAAATTATTTAAGTAGAATAGCTCTGGAGAAATCATTTAAAAATGTTTTTGTATTTATTTATGATACAAAATATAAAACCACTCTATGCAAAATATAAATTTTAATAAAATTTATATTTTGCATCATCTATTGCATGTTGCAAAGTGAAATTTAGAAGTGGCAGTTTGACAGGCAGATGGAGAAAGTGTTTATGTAGGACAGCATATGATGTAGGCAGAAAATTCATGACTAAGAGCAAACCAGGAAGTGGTAATTTATATAACCCTATACAAACCACTAAGTGTCAACAGACCTCTGAACAGTAAGCAATTGACATTTGCAAGGCACTTAAGATTTTTTTCCATGTTTTCTTCTCTGACGATAAAATTGCATTGTTTTAATGTGATTAAATATATTCATTGCACATAACCTAAGAAAGCTAAAATACTTTATTATTTTTATTTGATGGTAATACTAAATTATAGCAACTTGGAAACTGTCTATGGTTCAGAGAGAGTCACTGCTTTTGGGTTTCATTTATAGTCAAAAGAAATTAAACCTACCAGGTCTAGCTTATAAAAACCAACAGATAATTAGACTCATTTTAAGAATAAGCGATTGAAAGCAGTTGGTATTAAAACAAAATTTTGAATATTTTAAAAAAGTTATGCCTATGAATTAATGCATATGTATATTGATATTATAGGAATGTCTTTGTATATTAACTATCCCAAATATAATAAATTTCCTTAATTGTTTTTATAACACGACATAAGCAGGAATCAGAATAAAGGTCAATGCTCATTTTCAAGCCAAAACTAAGTACAAGATCAGTTAGTTGTTTTGTGGAAATAAATTACTAGATTAAAAACACAAAGGTATTTCTCTAGATGACTCTTCGTATGAAAACAAATATTTTGTATTAACCAAGAAGGCACTAACATCCTCCTCAACTCGAATAAACTTTAGATAGGTTTCTTCCTGACTACAGTCCCCTGATTTCCCTTTTCTTACAGCATTTACTTCAGAAAACCTGTCACTGAAAATTATTCTTGTGCCTTATGAGATATAAATCTTCTACAACCTAAGGATGCTTTCCCAAGAAACCGGAAGTCATATTTTTGAAATATAAAAATAAAAAAGCCAGGGTCCATAGTCCCAGTCTCTGTGGGACAGTAGGACCTAACTTTGATGAGCCAGTTAGCAAACACAGATGGCTAAATCACATGAACAACCTCCATCCCTATTGTAATCCAGTACTTTTCCATTAGCTCACCCCATCCTTTAAAAGTCCTTTTGCCTTTTGTTTCAGTGGAGTTGAGTTCACCTTATCTTCCCTTTTACAATACTCTTGAATAAAGTCTCCCTTGCTTGTTTAACTCTAGTGCAATTTTTTTGACAGTTCATATAATATCCTCAAAAACAATTCAGTATTAATTCATTATTCCCAGATGCCCTTTCTGCTGTTTTCCCTCCCATAATTAAAATATATCAATATACCACACCAATAATTGCTCTCTAAAAATTTTGGGAAAATGATAAAATAGATATATACGACAACTACTATAGTATATGTTTTCAAACTATTCTAAAATATTATTGAGGATAACTTTAGATAGTTTGCCTTGTTATGTGTTTTTAAGAATCCCATACTACAAATACTGTACATTAAAGCCTTCCTTTTAATATCCCTATTTGCAAAAAATTTCTAGAAAATGCTGAAATTATATATTAATAATAAAAACTAAAATTCCAAATATATATAGTACATGAGAAATAGAATTTTATGTAAGCAATAGAACTGTATCTAAGTGAAGAAGAATAGATACAGTTTTACATAGTCAGTTACTACACATCAAGATAAGAAAAGATATAAATGACAGCAAATTACTTAAAATAGAGATAAAGCTAACAATGTCTGTAAGACCATCCAGCATGCCAGAAGCCCTGAGCCACCTGACAGGACAGATATAACTGAGTAATTCTTTCCCTGCTTTTACATCAACTTTTATTTGAACAACCCTAAGCAAGTTTCTTTTCCCATAACTTTTTAAGTTTCTAGAAACACTGTGAGATAAAAGAGTAATAAAAAGTAAAGGTTTTAGTAAATTATGCATTGACTTTAATTATAAAGAATTCCAAAATGAAAAGGAAATAAAAATAACCATAAAGTCAATAGCTAATTAATTTTAAAAAAATGCTAGGAGAGTTGTTTGGTTTTTTTTTTTTGTTTTTTTTTTAACTCTTTGCATATAGCATTTTCTCAGGTTTTCACATGATAAAAGCAGGAGTGGTTCCTTGTTCTGGGCCGCTAAGCATTGATTTCCAAGTGTTTGACCGATGAGGGGAGCTGTTTCAGGGTGGCAGTAAAGAGGTGAAGAATAAGTAGCCTATTAACAGACATTCTCTGAGGCAAACATCATTCTAGGCAAATTCAACCTAAATCAGAAAAATGTGCAACCACAGGGAAACCAGGAGGAAAACACACATATCAAAACACAGTGCTCTGACATTACAGGGTAAGCAGAATGAATGAAGTACTACTACCAACAGTGATGTGATGGATCTCATAAGCATAATGCTGAGACAAAACAAACTCAAGAGTGCATTTGTTCTAAACAGATGTGCAGCCATATTTTCAGCAAAAATATATACAAGAATGTTCATAGCAGCACAATTTATAAGAATCAAAATCTGTAATCAACCAAATGTCCTGCAACATTAGAATGGATAAACAAATTGTGCTATATCCATGCAATGAAATACTACACAATAAAGGGAATATATAAACCTCAGATTCATAATATGAAGTGGGAAAAGCCAGAAAGAAAAGAGTATATGCTGCACGATTCTATTTACATATAGCTCAACAAGGGATTATTCTAACATGAATAAACAACATATAGTTCAACAAGGAATTACTCTAACATGAAAGAAATCAGGAAAGTAGTTACCTTTGTGGGGGAATGCTCTAAACTGTGCAAGAGAGAACTGCTATATTGCTAATGTGGTTTTGTTTCTTGGTCTCTGTTCTGGTTACGTGAGGTTTATTTTGAGAAAGTCTGTTCAATTGAACTATGATGATGTGTATATTTTACTTTTTTTTTTCAAGTTTATTTATTTATGAGAGACAGAGACATCATGAGTGGGGTAGGAGAAGAGAGAGAGGGAGCACAACATCCAAAGGAGGCTCCAGGCTCTGAGCTGTCAGCACAGAGCCCACCATGGGGCCTGAACGCACAAACCAGGAGATCATGACCCAAGCCAAAGTCAATGCTTAACTGACTGAACCACCCAGGTGCCCCTGAGCAACATGTTCTTGAGGAGAACTTTGTCTTGCAGAATCTGTTTTCTGACTCCTTGAATCTGAAGTGAAATATTAATGCAATCCTCCATGGCTGAACATTTCTTTGAATATATAAAATGAATAGAATTTTTTCTAAGTTCCTTTGATTTTCCCATAATATTTTTGAAACAACAAGCAACTGGAATCTAAACCTTTAAATAAGGAACTATCTAGTGGTGCAATGTTACATGCTACTATATTTTCTTGGGTCAAGTCACTTTTTAGTTAAGAGATGCCAAAATGTATTTCAATTTGAAAAAACATACAGTTAGTGGCACTTGATACAATCTTCATCTTCCCACGAAAACATATGAAGACAACCAAAAACAGAATACTTTAAAATTTATGAATTGTCTTCTGTCAATAAACTTGTCAGAAAATAATAACTGGCTTTAACATCTGTGAGACTGTGTTGATTTGAGTCACCAGGAGGAAGTTATTTTGCAGACGAGAGCCATAAATGTAGTTAAAATTGTTTAGGGCCATGTTGCAGCTAGAGATAGAAGTTAATGTACTCTTAAAATATTTTCTAAAGAAAGAATTAGTTTATCCCATATATTTTGAACATTTCTTTGTTGTTGCTATAGCATAGTGATATCCTGAAGGCCTCTGAAAATATCAATAATAAATACCACTGTTTGAAATTTTATATAAACAATGGAAGTACTTGTCTTTTCCTCCCAAGACTACATGTTTAAACTCCCACAAGCAACTTGAGAAACTACACTTTCCTCCTGTTCAGATTGAAAATGCCAAAGGACTAAATCAGTTGTCAGCTGAAAGCAGTGGCATTTCTTTATTCTTAGGTCAGTCAAGGTTCATGAATAATATCTGAAAAATGCAAATCAGTAAAAATGGAGTTAAGAAATATGTGTAAAAAGGGATATCTGTCTTTACAATGTGTGTCTGTCTCTATTGGCCTCAGCACCATTTAGAGGGAGTATCCTGCAGCGGCCTAAAATGCAAGTTTTGGAGATAATGAGTCTCTCTCCAACTGATGAGTGATTTAATTTGCTAAACCTCAATTTTTTCATTTATAAAATGAAAACATTTTGAATTTATGCCGTATAATAAATGGAATACTTAGAGCAAAATATTAAGTTCAAGGCACATAGTTAGAAAATAATGTTAGCTATTATTATTACTATTAGTAATAATAGAATCATACCCAATTTACAATACTGAAATTCATTTAGGGTTTGACAGGAATTTTCAGTTGTAAAATTATGATCTATATCAAGTGGCCATCTTTTCCCCTCTGATACATTTCTCAGTCATTGGAACCTCTTTTCATCTGAGAAACATTTCAAGCTTTCTCAAAAATTATTTATGTGTTTGTAGCAAAAATAAATTAATTTTCCATTAAATCAAAATTTTAAAATACATAATTTAATGTGAACATTTTTTCTTTCTCTGGAATTTGGAAGTGGTAAGTTATCATAAATTCTCAGTATGATTAAAAAGAAGCCACAATAATAAAATCTAGGGAGCCAGACAGATGGAAAACCATTCACCGTTTAGGTCAGTATGTGAAAGAAGACAGAAGAGCATGAGCAGTAGATAAGAAGGTGGTTTTTCATACGTCTACGCCTTAAGGGAAAAGTATGTGAAATTTCTGCTTTGTTCAAATATTTGAAAATATTTGAAACATACATCCGATATTTTTTGAAGTTCTCATATACTTAGTTAATACAATAATAACAGATTATGTTGCTCACACACCTCCTATATTTCAGGTTCTGCCATTCTCCACTCCAAAAAGGAAGCAGCTATCCTTCATATAAATTTCCACTGAGGCATTAAAAAATCCCTATCAGCACATCATCATAAGTCTGCCTTTAAGAAAGCAGCAGTGGGGTGCCTGGGTGGCTCAATTAGTTAAGTGACCAACTCTAGATTTTGACTCAAGCTGTGATCTTACAGTTTTTGAGTTCAAGCCTTGCCTTGCCTCAGATTCTGTGCTGACAGTGTGGAGCTTGCTTTGAATTCTCTCTCCCTCTCTCTCTCTCTCTGCCCTCCCCCACCCCAATAAGCTCTTGGTAGCTCTCACACTCTGTCACTCACAAAACAAATAAACTTTAAAAAAAGAAAAGAAAGCAGCAGGGCTTCAGAAAAATTTGCTTATTAACCCTTCTACCATGAAACATCATTAACAAGAAGGATGTGACTTATCCTTCTTCATTTGAAAAATAAATTATAAATATCACTATTACAAAAGAGAGAGAGAGAGAAGGAAGGAGAAAGACAGAAAAACTGAAGAAATAGCATTTACTTATTTAGTTAAATATTATTTACTAAACTATACAATCTTAAAATAGCTCATGTACTTTTTTTAAGGTGGCAAATAAAAATAGTGAGATGTAGATTTACATTGTACACAGAGTTGGATCTTGTGTGTACTAACTACCATAATAGGAAAGTTACTTAAACTCCCTGAACTTCATTTGTATCATAACTAAAACAGAGTTTATACATAATCTCAAAGTTTTCTATAAGAATTAAATTGTATAGCAAATGAAAATTATATTGTAGGTAGCCAAAGAACTGTAGCTATAATCAAGAATTCTACACTCACAAGTATTGATCATAAATAGTTTTAATGTCTCTTTAAACAAAATGTTTTCTTAGTGAATTTCCATGCTTCCCTAAAAGATCAATTACCAAAATACTGTACCATTACAGTTGTTTTTGTTACTGGAAATGAGGTAGAGTTTGTTTTCATAACTCCTTTCTTCCATTAGATACAATAACTTTATAAATGTTTGATTATTATTTATATAACCCAGTGATTTAGTAGGCATCTAGAATTTGCTAATCTGCTGATTAAGAAGCTAAAAAATGGATATGTGATATTTTGATAGGAGAGTTTTGTTTTCTTCTATCTGAATTATTCCCAGATCTCAAGTAAATGGGTAAGAAGAAGTATTTACTTGTTTATCTCACTAGAAAAGCATTCAATGAAGATACTAATGTGCCACTGATTTGAAAATATTTAATAATAAAACATTTTAGGTGAGGGTCTGAGAGGGAAGAAAAAAAATAAAACTGATTCTAAAATAGCCCCAAATTAATTCTGTATCAGTCAATCAAAGGCCAAAGAAAATTACCATACCCTGTATCGTAGAAGAGACAATTTGAAGACTAGAAACACAAAAAACATAAAAATCTTTAGCAGAAGCATACTCTAGAAAAGAAGACAGTGAAACAAAAGAAAGTAATGATTAGACACTGGTATAAAGCCTAAAGAGGCCCTTTAAAGGTAGATCAAATAAACCTTCAAAGGGAAAGTATAAAATATAGATATGTTTATAAAATAAAAATATTTTTTCTATTAGAACAATTAATGATATTGTTCTATTACACTTCCTTTATTGATTTCCTTGAAGCTTGTTCTCATTCCTTAATGAATTTAAGTTTCTCCTAGGAAGAGCAAGAAAAGAAAACATGGATACCGGTTTAGAGGGTACTACAAGGATTTTGATTCTGGGACAAGATGAACTAGATGCATTTCTCTCTATTCCTTCAGTATCCTACAGATAGTAACCCTAAATGTTATGTATAAAGCAAACATAAGAAGGCTTTGAAAGGTGGCAAGAAGGGGCACCTGGGTGGCTCAGCCGGGTAAGCATCTGACTTTGGCTTAGGTCATGATCTCACAGTTCATGGGTTAGAACCCTGTATCAGGTTCTGTACTGACAGCTCAGAGCCTGGAGCCTGTTTCAGATTCTGTGTCCCCCTCTCTCTCTACCCCTCCCCCACTCATGCTCTGTCTCTCTCTGTCTCAAAAAAAAAAAAAAAAAAAGAATAAAAAAATTAAAAGGTGGCAAGAAGAAATCAGACTGGCTAGTGAACTCAGCCTTGAGGAACAACATGGTAGTAATTCTCCTCAGGTTTCTTTTTACTTGATAAGCCCAGATTTGATGCTAGAGAAGCAAGTATCCTGGAAAACCCAGAATAAAATAATTCAAGAAAAGGCTATTTTTTAAAGGAACCTCCATATTGTTTCCATTGCAGTCGATCTAGTAATCCTACTTTTGGGTATTTATCCAAAAAAACTGAAGTCAGGATTTTGAAGAGAAATCTACATTCCCAAGTCCACTGCAGCACTATTCACAAGAGTAAGATGTATAAATAATATAAATGTCCACTGACAGATGAATGGATAAAGAAATGTTATTCATATTTATACAAATATTATTCTGCCTTCAGAAGAGACAGGAATTCTGCAGTACACAACAACATGCATGTACCTGGAAGACAGTATTCCAGGCAAAACAAACTTGTCACAGACAGACAGGTACTTCATCATTTCACTTATATGAGTTCTCTAAAATAGTCAAACACCTAGAAACAGAGAGTAGTATAGTGGTTGCCAGGGGCGGGATAGGAGAGAGGGGTATGGGAAGTTGGTAAATTAATGGGCATATGCTTTGAGTAAACAAGATGAGTAAATTCTGGAGATTTAAGTGTCTAACTCTTGATTTTAGCTCAGGTCATAATCTCAGAGTCATGAGATTGGGCACCACGTTGGGATCCACACTGAGCATGGAGCCTGCTTAAGAGTATCTCTCTCCTTACCTCTCTTCCCTTTCTTTCTTTCTCTCTCTCTCTCTCTCTCTCTCTCTCTCTCTCTCTCACACACACACACACACACACACACACACACACACACAAGAGGACAGATTTCATGTTAAGTAGTCTTGCTACCACAAATTTTTTAATTAAACATAAAATTTAAAAAGCTAAAGAAAATGCTTCTCTCTATAGGAAAGGACCAGGAAAAGGTAGATTAGCAAGACAAAAATCTTTTAAATTATCAACTTACTTCAACCACATGTCTTGGAGAAAAGAGTGATCTCACCTTCAATGAAGTCAGCTGAAAGCCTGTCATTAAAGGTACTCATTGAGGTGATGATAAAAGTCAGAAAAACCCAGTTGGATACCTGAGATTCAATTCCATCCATCAGGAAAGAGTCTACCCCACACAGTGCTGAGGCCATATGGAAGCAGGAACAAGATCTCCCTCTTCTCCCAGCCAGGATGGTATCAATGGAGTATAGTGGATTGTTCGAAGTTCAACCCCACTCATCAGTATTGAGGTATCCTACCAATTTCCCCCTGAAATGTCAAGAGAGACTGAGTGGGAAACCTTGACTTTTTTTTTTTTTTTTAAATGTTTTATTTATTTCTAGGAGAGAGAGAGAGAGACAGCGTGAGCAGGGGAGGGTCAGAGAGAGAGGGAGTCACAGACTGAAACAGGCTCCAGGCTCTGAGCTGGCAGTCAGCACAGAGCCCGACGCGGGGCTCAAACCCACGAACCGCGAGATCATGACCTAAGCGAAAGTCGGACGCTTAACCGACTAAGCCACCCAGGCGCCCCTTAACTTTTGTTCCACAAAGTAGTAATGAAGCACCATCTTCTTTACCCTATCAGAGTGGTGCCAGTGAAGACTTACTGAAACAGAAAATTTAAATAAGATCCAGACCCTCACAACAAAGTACCCCAAATACTGAGTATATGACTGAAAAGCACTCAGTTTTTGTTTTGTTTTGTTTTTGACAGAGAGCATGCCAGCTAGGGAGAGGGGCAGGGGAAGAGAGAGAGAATCCCAAGCAGACTTCACCCTTAGCACTACACTAGGCACAAGAGCTAGATTCTAGGGTCCTGGGATCATGACATGAACTAAAACCAAAAATAAGATGCTCAACCAACTAAGCCACGCATGTACCATGAAAAGCACTTATCTTAACAAGAATCAGGAAACCTTGACTTGAATGATTAAAGATAACAGGTAACAATGAGGTAACAGAAATGTTGGACATTAAAGCAGCCATCATAATACACCTAGCCATTTTGAATATACTTAAAAAAAAAAAAGTCTCCACAATGAAATCGAGTATTTCAGTAAAAGGAAAAATATCTAAGAAAAGAACCAAGTAGAAATTTAGAAATAAAAACATATATAATACGACCCCCCCCCCAAATTCACAGGATAGGCTCAAGAGTAGGATGAAGATTACAGAGGAAAAATTAATTAAACTTGAAAACAGAGCAACAGCAATTATACAATATTAACAACACAAAGAAAGCAATCTGAGAGTAAATGAGCAGGGCTTCAGGGCCTGTGAGGCTGTAACAAAAGATCTAACAATTGTAACAACAAAGTCCCAGAACAAGAAGATTAAGAACATGTGGCTCAGAAAAGATTTGAAATAAAATGACTATTTACCAAATTTGGCAAAAGACATAAACTTACAGATTAAAGAAGCTGAGGGAATCCAAAACAAGATAAACCAAAAGAAATTCATACTAAGATATAATAATGAAACAAGGATGTCGTTACCTATCTTGAAAACGTCAAAAGGAACATAAGGTAATACTATAATTTTATATACATAAATTTGACAAATGAAATGGAAGACTTAATAGATATTACCTATCTTAGTAGTAGATATTTCTCCCTGAAATGATATATTTTAATGCAATTTCAATAAAAATTTCAGTGTATTTGCACTTATTAGCAAGTTTATCCTAAAACTATATGAAACACAAAGAACTAAAACAGCTAAACAATTTTTTAAAAGAATAAAGCAGAAGTAATCAGTAAATCTAATTTCAAGACTTCTTACACAGCTACCGTAAACAAGACTATGGTATTACCAAAGGGATTGATGCATGAATTAATAGAAGAGAATAAAGAACTCTGACCTTGGAATACTACCTAGCAATAAAAGGAGCAAACTATTAAAACATACAGTTCATATAGATCTCAAAGTCGCAAAGCTCAGTTTGTTCACTTAAGGCCAATCTGCAAAGTTCACATACTGTCTAGGGATGGAAACCACATTCATAATTGCGAAGGGCTAGGTATGGTAGGGGGTGAGTATGACTATAAAGTAGTAGCACAAAAGATCTTTGTGGTAATGGAATAGTTCTATGTCTGCTAACACACAGTTATTCTCAATATTTATATAGATGTGATAAAATGCACAGAACTATGCACACATATGTACCAATGACAATTTCCTGATTTTGAGGTACTATAGTTATGCAAGATGTAACAGTGAGAGAAATTGTGAGGGTACGTATACATAGAATCTCTTTGTACTATTGTTGTAATTTTCTAATATTTAATTTTTTTTTCAAAATAAGAAACTAAGAATTTTCCCCTTACAAACTGGTGAGATTTTTTTTCAATTATTTAAGTAAAAGTTTTACAATTTCTGAAATTTTCTTTTTTTTTTTAATATTTTTATTTATTTCTAGGAGAGAGAGAGACAGCGTGAGCAGGGGAGGGTCAGAGAGAGAGGGAGATACAGAATCTGAAATAGGCTCCAGGCTCTGAGCTGGCAGTCAGCACAGAGCCCGACGCGGGACTCGAACCCACGAACTGCGAGATCATGACCTAAGCGAAAGTCGAACACTTAACCGACTAAGCCACCCAGGAGCCCCAATTTCTGAAATTTTCTAAGACAAATATATTTTCTTCACTGCAGGATATTCAATCTCAACATTCAAATGTTCAATCTCAAACATATGAATATTTTTCTATTCCATAACATAATATGACTTACTACTCTCCAGTCAGAATTTAAGACTGGGAGTTAAGAACCAAGATTTTATATTTGAGTAAGTTTGCCACTGTTATAATCAATATGATAATTCATGAGACAGTTGAGTAAGTCAAACTCCTAAATATCAAGCACCACTAATTTCAAATAGGGTTAGGTTTACTCATTCATTCTTTTGGAAAGGATTTCATATTGTTTTCATATTCCTGGGACTAACTGGTAAGATTTTTGTATTTCACTGTAGTATAAACTTAATTCAAATTCCCATTAAGCTTCCTTTCTACTATCATTTCACAGGTCTTCCTGTCAAATACTTGATTTATTGGCAAAAGTGTATGAGTGAACATTTTGGGCACTGGCTCCAAAGCAACTGGATTCAAATTCTGGCTCTATAATTAACTAGCTTTATTATATGTGGTTACTTCATGTTTTTTGGTCTCAGTTTCCTTCTCTGACTTACAGACCACAGTATAATTGCAGAAAACATAATCCATTTAAGATTTAAGAAGAAAAAAATATTTAAGAAGAAAATTTATTACAAGGTTTTAAGTGACATAAAGAAGTGTTCAGGAACTGGAGAGCTTAGTTTGACCTATCAGGAAAGCCCTTGAAGACACACTGTGAAGCTGGCTTGGTAAGGGAGCTGGACATAGTAGCTATCTTGCCAATACTCAATATAGGGACTATTTGCACAGTAGAGCCATGTGATAGAGCTTTCACAGAAGAAATTTTAAATATCTTGCTTAACAGCTTTGAGAGAGCTATGCAGCTGCCACACTTTAAAGTGGTCCCTTTTAACTTCAAGGTCACACAAGGCTATGTGTGTTTGGCATAAGCTGTGTTACATGCAAAGTCTAACTGCAAGGAAATCTTTATAATTTATACTTTAAATTTTCAGCCTTGAATTTATAGCAATTCAAGCTAAAATAAAGGGATAAAGAGGTATCAAGAGAGTAAATTTGCCATATCTCTTACCTCTATAAACTGTCCATAATAACTACTACTCACCTCCTAAGTTGTTGAATGACATTAAATGTTCTAATGTACGTAATTATATGGCACATTGCCTAGCACATTGTTGATGAAGGGGGGGGTCTTTTCCTTTTAAGTTCAAGAATGATACGTTTATTATTCCTGCTTGGGATGCACATAATTTTCAAGAAAAAAATACTTTTATTCTAAAAACTATAAAGATATATTAAGCCTAAAATAAAGACTATACTTTAAAAAAAATTTAATGTTTATTTATTTTTGAGAGAGACAGAAAGGGAGAGAGAGAGAGCGCATGAATAGGGGAGGGACAGAGAGAGAAGAAGACACAGAATCCAAAGCAGGTTCCAGGCTCTGAACTGCCAGCACAGAGTCCAATGCAGGGCTCGAACTCATAAACTGTGAGCTCATGACCTGAGCCAAGTCAGATGCTTAACTAACTGAGCCACTTAGGTGCTCCAAGATTATACTTTTAAAAATCAAGTCGAGTCATTGTAGGCTTAATTTCCTAGATATAAACATAATTTACCTGTATAGCTTTATTCTGGGAACACTTTGGTAGAAATTCTCTGCGTACTACAGAGATTAAAAATGAAGTATTTTTATGAGTCCTAATGCAATACAATATTGTCAAAACAATAGCTAAGAGATATAGAAAGTAATAAATAACTAACTAAACATTCTTTGTATAAATAATAATACCCATAATTCTTTTGGAAGACTTAAAGATAAAAAAACCTTAAAACCAAAAGGGCATGAAATTTCATAAGGAATGAAAATAAGGTAGAGGGCTCCTAGGTCCTTATATTTTTCAGAAAGCTATTAAAATATATATTCTACACTTTTAGTAAATGTAACTTCCAAATAATAACTTACATAAGGAAAGACATATTAAGTTCTGTTCCCAAAGAAATAGAAAGACATAGAATAGAAAGAATAAAATGAAAGGTACAAATGTACAAAACAAACCTAACTTTTTTTTATCAAGGCTAGAAAATCAATGGAAATAGTGAAATAGAATAGCATCAAAAAGCCGAAGCAGATTTCAATGGACAAATAATCTTAGATAAATTTTCATATAAAAGGAAAAGATTTTCAATTATAAGTTTAAAAATTAGGAGTTTGATGTTTATGAGGTATTCCTAAAATAAGATAAAGAAAACACTGAAAGGAAAAATGAAAACACTTACAGGAAAATACCAGCAAAAATAAAGTTGGTATTGACAACTGTTAATGTTATATAACATATCAAGAAAAAGTAGCTTTAAGGACATAATGATTAAAGATTCACCTCATCAAGAAAATATAACTATTTAAACTTGTATTTCTTAATAAAATAGCCTTATGTTATATATAATAATTTGCAAAACAGGGAGAAATGGACAAATTCACCACTTTAATAGAAAATTTTAACAGGATCGTTTCAATTAATGAAAAATCAAGATAAAAAATTAGGAAAGAAACATCCGATAAGGAAATGAGTAATTATGATTTGTTGGACATAAAGAACTTTGCACCTAACAATGAGAAAAAAAAACTTCTGCTGTAGCACACATGGGCCATTTATAAAAACTTACTCTAAACTTGGCACTAAAAACACTCTAGAAATGTTCAAAAATCATTATTACACAGAACACTTACTCTGCTTGCAATACAATTAAACTAGAAGTCAATAATGACAATATAAGCAAAGAAAACAACTGTCTGCTGTGAATTTTAAAAACATATCCATAACTATCTCTAGTTTCAGAAAGACATTAAAACAGGAAAAAAAACAAACTATACATTAAAACTTGTAAGCTCGAGTAAGAAAGGGAATTTATAAGCTTAAAAAATATATATATTAGAGAACAGAGATGTTAAAACTAAATAAGCTAATGATCTATTTAAGTGGTTTGAAAGAATAATAGAATAAACCCAAAGAAAGTGATGATGAAGTAAATGTACCTTCTATTATCAATGATAATTTCTGTCAAAAAAAAAAGATAAAATAGAAGTCTGAAAAAACAAAATCAGTTAAGAAAATAATTAAACAGCTATATTTCTGATGTTTAATAAATATGAGCAAGCTAGAAGAACAAAAGTAACCTAACTATAGACAAAGCAGATATTATATGAGTTAACTGAAATTGTTATATTGTAGTAACAAATAAAATCAAATCTCAATAGCTTGCTACAGCGAAAAATCATCGCTGTTGTGGTTAAATTCCTTATAGTTAACGGTGTTTATCAATTCCAAATCCTTTTTGTTTGGAACTTGCTAGTTCTATAGCTATGGAATTAAAAAGTATTGTGATCTCATGCCAGCTCTTAAAACTGGTTGTCACACATTATATATTTTCTTGTTGACCTGACCAAAGTAGATCCCGTGGCCAACCCTGTTGTCAACTGGGCCAGGAAACATAATAGAATATAGCATATACAATATAGAATAGAAGGGGAGGGAAGGGAATGTAGGTAAGATAAGGATATCTATATACATTAGAATATCTATGGAAAGTCATTTCTCTAGGGAACAGTTGTATAAAAAGGAAGCTGGTAGGAAATAGAAAGAAATACTTGGAACAATTATTACCAGTTAACAAAATAGATACTAAGATATGTATGAAAAATTATATGAAAAGTAATTTGAAAAAACAGGTGAAATACATATATTCTGATAGTATATAATTTAACAAAACTGATTAGGTGAGAAATAAGCCAGGCCTTTTGTATTTGTTATCATAACCTAGCTTCAAAAACAAGGTTTTTATTTTGTTGTCCCCTATGAGCAAGTTTCTGTTCCACACAATAGAGCCTTTTATTCTTCCGTTTAATCTATGATTAAACTCTCCCTGCTCAGTTACCTGCACTGGGATTCTATAAATAATAATAATAATAAATGTATGAAAAGAAAAGAAAAATGCCCATTTTCTATTGCTATTTCCTAAATGCCTATTCCTTAAAGGCTATGAAAACAACAGTGACATAAAGGTAAAAAACATTTAAAAAGACGTTAACTGATGGAGGGTAGGGTCAGTCCCAAAGAGATGGTCTTCTTGAGCTGAATGCAAGTATACAAAAAGAAATTATCTAGGAAGCAAAGTGGAAGAGTATCACTAGCTGAGAAAGAAGAATAAGTAACAGAGTTTAGAAAGATAGGAGTGGCACTTCTTGGAAATGTTAAATTAAGATAAGCAATAAGGAATGTGCTTAAAATGAAATACTATGGTGGTTTATTTGTTGTTAATTTTTTTATTGTTTATTTTTGAGAGAAAGAGAGAGAGAGCACAAGCAAGCACAAGTGAGGGAGGGGCAGAAACGGAGGGAAACACAGAATCAGAAAGAGACTGCAGGCTCTGAGCTGTCAGCACAGAGCCCAATGCAGGGCTTGAACCCATGAACCACAAGATCATGATCTGAGCCGAAGTGGGATGCTTAACTGACTGAGCTACCCATGTGCTCCAAAATATTAAGGTTGTAATCATTGATAATCTATTTTACTTGGATTAATAAAGAAACTACTATAGGACACTGATCAAATAATTAGCTTCATCAACTAAAATTAAAAAACCAGGGGTGCCTGGGTGGCTCAGTTGGTTAAGCATCCGACTTCAGCTCAGGTCATGATCTCACGGTTCGTGGGTTCAAGCCCCGCATCAGGCTCTGTGCTGACAGCCAGCTCAGAGCCTGAAGCCTGTTTCAGATTCTGTGTCTCCCTCTCTCTGTGACCCTCCCCTGCTCGCACTGTCTCTCTCAGAAATAAATAAAACATTAAAAATAAATAAAATTAAAAAACAATATTTTCTAATACATGATTTATAAGCATGTTATTTAAGCTCCCATATATTCTACCTCTACCCGTTAAGTGGGGAAAAATCATACTAATAATCTAATAATTCATTAAAATTACAGGATACACCATTGTCATTATGACTGACTTTTACATGTTTAAGAGAAAGAAGTTAAGCTATATTTTAGATAAAATGTACTCCAGACATAGCCATGAAAACATAAAAGAACCATGCATTCTAAATTTATAGAAAATCACCATTTATGTAGAGAGAGAGAGGTGGTCACAGTACTGCCTTCAATAGCTTGTGGATAAGCTCTATTTTTCCCAATCTATTATCTCCCTTCATGTTACTAAAAAATGGGAAACGAGCATGAAAATCATCTTTTTAAAATGAGCATGAAAATCATCTTTTTTCTCCCCATTTTTCCTATATTCAAGGAGACCCTTTCACGACAAAGATTAGACACAGTGAATTTTTGTCAAGCCTTTTCATGTCAAAGAACCTGTTAGTTAGGGAGACCACCAGATTTTAAAATAATAGGTGTATATGCACACCCTCACTCATTTCACCCTTCCCCCGAGAAACAGCAGATATTCCTTAAACTGACAATTATTATTAAAAGAAAATATATATTTAGATTATCAAAGACACAGAGTTATTAAAGGAGAAATTATCTTACAGAAGAAGATACTGGGTGGAGTAAGATTTGGTTTGATTTTAAAGAATTAATTTGGGAAATGGGACTATCACAAGGTCCTGTATCCTATTGTTAGTAAATGTTTCAGCTCTCCAGAGTTAAAAGTCATGAATACTATTTGTTATCTTGCATGTGTTTTGTGAAGTAAGTGAATACCTCACCTTCATTTAGAGATAGTAGCAGCTTTAATATTTAGCAAAAACTGTCGGTTGGCTTTTTGACAGCCAAAAAAAAAAAATGCTCATTTGTTTTTTCTTCTTTTTTCCTCTCTTGTAAAGAACTGACACAGACCTGTAACTAATCCACAGTAGTAAAATTTAAGTGCAAATATTTCCTTTTGTCAACACACATTATTCTGTAGTGTAATCTACTAAGAAATGAAAGTTATCTGTCGGTAAGGACTGTGCTTTTCTATTTATTATGTTCAGGACCCAAAATAAATACCAAATTGGAGCCCTGAAGATTATGGTAATAATGCCTGGAAAGTTCTTAGAATACTGTAATGAAATTCATTATTGGATTACAAAATAGTTAATTGAAGTCATCATCATTACAATAGTTGATTCCTTTGATGTATTGCTTCTGGGCATGATTAAAGATTTAACAATATTGGTCTTACATCCTAAGATGTGAAAAATGCCTAATCATTTGTTCAATAGTATAAGGACTATTTAGAATCAGAAAGCCAGGAAAATGCTGTCTGCATATAAATTAGTCTGACAAATTTATTTTCCAATCATAATAGCATTCTTCATTTCTAAAGAATACATATATAAAGAAGAAAGAATATGTGCATTTTTTAAAAGTATGCAAATTAATTGCTGAGAAGAGCAGAGTAGCATAACAAGAAAAACACAGATTTAAGTCTCAGAAAATCTGCATTCCACGCTCAGATTCTCCATCCTTTCTGAGTGATTTTCAGAAGGTCATACTATCCATCTGGGTCCAGATCCCCCTCCTTTTGTAAATAATGACCTCTAAGCTTGCTTCCAACTATAGCCTGCTATGTTACTCAAATAATACTATAGAAAAATGCCACCCCAATATTGAGCAAAAGTAATATAACCGAGGACATTTCTTTCAAGGACTATTAAGAGTCAACATCAATGTGATAATTCTTAAATGTTTTTCAGAATTTTAGGAAGGTTTTAGGATACAGACATCAAACTAACAAAAACAGTGACTTTGAGAAAAAGATCAGAAATCACCAGTCTTTGAACATTAGACACATACATTTCCTTTTGTATGAGTAACTAGCATTTATTGAGCATCTACTATGCTAGGCATTGTTCATATGAAGTGTGTACAATCGTTACAACCAGTTTACAGAAGAAAAACTGAGATGCACACAGCTTAAGAAATTTCCCAAAGTTTCCAGTAAGTGAAAGTCATGATCAAAACTCAGAACCCACGTTTTTCCTCTGAACTACAGTATCATTCTTAATGTACATGTGCCTGTGTTCCCACATAATCAAAAGCCAGGTAGCACAAATACTCACTGATCATTCCTTTATAACAGTTAACGAGATTTGTTGGAATTTTGAATTTTGCTCCGGGCAGATTATCAAGGCTTATATTACCTACCCAAAGTAGCAGTACTTATACAAACTAAGTACTAATACCAAAAACTCCATTCAGTATTTAACTTAATAATGAACATACAGTAGTCATTATACAAAATATTGAGATCATTCTTTTTTAAACAAAAATTAACATGCATAGATCTTTCACATTTGCTCTGTGAGAGTTTTCACTTTAAAGATACATACTAGCTATAAAACACCAATGAGATCTGAGAATGTAGCTTCAATTAGAATCAAGTTATATTATTCCCTTATGTCTGGTGCTTAGCAGTGATAAAGATGATGCTGTTCTACTATGAGCCTCTATCAAGGGTTACAGGAGTTTTAACCTGCTCACGAGAGGAATCTTCCCATTTGGAGTTATTCCATTTGAGCTTGCTCTTAGTTTGGCATGGTACTTCTGATTTCTAGAACGTATTTGCATTATATCTCTCTAAAAGGGAATTATACGGTATTATTTCCATGTTTATCCCTAATATCTAGTAATTTCTAGATTCAAGAATGCCAATAAGATTTAAATGTACCTACCTAGATTAATATATGTGTTTAAGTAGGATTTTAAAAACTTGATCATAGCATTTTTTTTCTTTAGTATTTCATCACAATTACACTGTCAAATTTATTTTCTCTCTTTTTAAATGAATATAGGGGTTTCTCAAAGGTGTAATACACTTTCTAGGACTGGTCAAAGTTGGAGAAGTAAAAAGTTATTATGTTCTAAAAGCAGTTAGCTTGTAATTATAACAAATAGAGTTTAAAGGAGAAGTAAAAACTAGTTAATGACTCCATCTACATCTATTGGTAGAATGTATATCTACATTTATTTTCCTTTTTTACAAATATATGTGAATGAAAAGTGGAAGAAAAATAAATTATTTTCTCAGTATCTCTACGATTACTATAATTCAATAGCATCAGGTATTAATATCCTACTTATTCAAAATAATAGAAAAAAGGGGATTAAAAGTCACTTCTATAAACAGGTTTTAATAATAAAACTACACCAAGGATAGTCTACAAATCACTACTGGTTTTATG
Organism: Crocuta crocuta; assembly: GCF_008692635.1. Lineage (NCBI taxonomy): Eukaryota > Metazoa > Chordata > Mammalia > Carnivora > Hyaenidae > Crocuta > Crocuta crocuta. The sequence continues at coordinate 35,972 of NW_027532430.1, read as the reverse complement.
AGATTCATCAGGATCTTGCAAGATCTCAGTGAAAATGTAAGGAACAGTAACTGTTAAACACTATTAAGAACAGAAGATAATTAACACATTTTTGTATATGTGATTTTTCATACATCTCAAAAACTCTGCTGCTAACCTATATCTCCATGCCTTCGCTATTTTCAGGATAAGGTTTATATAAATGTTAATCTTATCAAAAATACCATCACAGAAACATCTATAGTAGTCCTTGACTAAATATCTGGATACTTTGGCCTAGTCAAGTTGACACATAAAAGTCATCATTGGAAAGATCAATTGTAGTTGAAGACTCCTTGTATGTGATTTAGTGTGATTTGTCAAAAGTATTAGTAACTAAGAACAGAACATTTGGGAGAAAAAATAAGAACTTGAAGGGCTTACAGGAGTTGTGAGGGGGCAGGTAAAGTTATTTAAACCCTAGTAATACCAAATGACATTACCAAGCCAGAAAAGCTTCTAGAACAATGGAAAAGAAGCAGAACAGCCCATGAAGGAGACCACAAAGGGCTTACTAGCGAAAAAGGCATGGACTAGGATTGAGTAGTACTGCAGGAGTGTTTGTGGTCAATACTGTTGCCCAGGACAGCAAACAATGTAAGTGAGAAATATGTCCTTAAATTTAGTCACATGGAAGTAATGAAGTGAGAAACTGAAGGAGTCAGTAAATTTAGCTGCTTTTCTTTAAGGAGCCAGAATGTTTGGTACAAAGGGAATGTGGGTCACAAATAGACTGTAGCTTTAAATATAGGAGTTACTTAAGGATATTTGCAAATTAAGGATAATGTTCCAGTAGATCATTAAAAATATACGAAATTGAAATAATTCCTACTTCTGCAAGAATACTGTACTGTTTCTTTACTTATAGCTTCAGATCAAACTGATGTGTGTTGAGTCTTAGTTCTAATCTGTTTTACCTTCATGTGCAAGGGAAATGGCACCATGCCTGGCACTGGGTGACTGATAAAAGAATCACTGCAGGGGTGACTGGGTGGCTCAGTCGGTTAAGTGTCTGACTTTGGCTCAGGTCATATCTCACGGTTTGTGCTTTTGAGCTTCACAATGGGCTCCGTGCTGACAGCCCAGAGCCTGGAGGAGCCTGCTTCAGATTCTGTGTCTCCATACCCGCTCCCCCTCCTTCCCCCAGTTGAGGGTGCTCTCACTTGTGCTCTGCGCTCTTCTTGCACGTGTGCTCTCTCTCTCTCTCTCTCTCTCTCAAAAACAAACATTTAAATAAATAAATAAAAACTGCTGTCCTTTTGATGCTACAGCTATAGCTGCTGTTCACTGAAAGTTCTGGAGAAGCTGGAAATTGAGGTGCTACACCAAAGACTCCTCATTGAGGAATGGGTTAGAAGTATGTCCTTAGGTCATCAAGAATGTAGCAAGCTCTAAGTTAAGACACAGACACTGCTTTGTGAAATATGTATGGTATAGTTCCAGCCCTTTATATATATAATGGTCTACAGACTATCNTAAAAAACATTAAAAAAATTTAAAAAAAAAGAAAAAATAAAATAAAATAAAATAAAAAAATAGAGAATTACAAACAGGTAAGTTAATAAATTTATATAGATGGTGCGGAAGAAGTAATCAGATTTCTTCAGAAGAAATAAAAAAAACATTTAGGCTGTGGCACTGGCAGCTCTATTAAATAATTTGTTTTATTACCAAATGAAAGAAAATACTGGCATTAATTATCTGACAGTGCAATAAGCACCCTTCTCCAAAAGGTTTCACAATGATATATATGATTCAGAATTTTCACTTTTACATTAGCTATTTAAGAGATTCATCTTTTAAAAAAAATCTGGGCCTTATGATAGGGTGGTAAAATTAAGTAAAATAGTTCAGTTTTTTGTAACCAAATCAAAATTACAAAGTGAAAAATAATTACTAAATTTTAAAATGTATATTTAAAAATAAGATCCATAATTGTTAAATATTGAGCATTTAGAATTTAAAAGTCAGTGTTTTCATGTGGGAGATGAAATTAGTTTAGGTCTAAGTAATATGAGGATTAGTATTTAATTATCATTGAATATAATTGTAATTAGTAAACAAGGGGACTTAATTGAGTGTAAGAATAATTCAAATAGCAAATAAAGTGATAGAAACTATAATGAAAATGTATTGAGGTTCCCATCATAAACCAGGGACTAGAATATGGAATGATACGAAAATTACATGTTCTATTCTGTTAATAAGTTATAATACTTAACAAGGACCAGATATAAATTTATAAGTTAAAAGAAAAGTCTTTGACAACAACATAAAAAAAAAAATCAGTGCTGGACTTCGGAAAAACTGCCTATAATATATAAATATCTAGCAAATAATTGGAAATAATTAGCAAAGGGTGAAGCAGTCTTAGAATTTTCCAAGTCTCTCTTTCTGATAATAACTATACACATAACATCTTTTCTTTCTTTTTTTTTAAGACGTATTTATTTGCTTATTTATTTTTAAGTAGGCTCTGTACCCAACATGGGGCTTGAACTCACAACACTGAGACCAAGAGTCACATACTTTGCCAACTGAACCAGCCAGGCACTCCTGTGCACATAATTTCAATATGGGACATCAAAGGCAAAAGATCGCATTTACATGTCTGTTGGCCTTAGGGTTATTTCTGCATTTGGAACAGAACAACAGTCTGTATAGTTTCACATGAAGTTATATTTTATTTTTGGACCAGAACATTTACCAGATAAAGTGATATTTAACCCAGCCTCATTTAAAAAGTCTTTATTTTGACTAGTATAGAGTCATACCACATAGATTTCATATTTTATTTTCTTAAAATCATTAGTTCAAAGTCCTCTCATTATATGTAGCTTACTTCTTTTTTCTTGCATCTCTTGAAATTCTTGACCATTTCAGTATCCAAGGTCAAATTATTTTTGAATATTTTACCTATTTTAAGTCAACTATGTAAATAACAACATCTATAACATAAATATATTTTGCTAATATGCATAATAGTAAAGAAACAAATTCATAAAGTACAATATAGAAGACAAGGATACAATCATACACCTTTACTACTAATCATTGACAACTATGAGTTTTTCATGTATGCCATTATAATTCAATTTATGAAATTCTTTCTTTCAAAAGAATACACAGAGTTATAGATAAGCCAAACTTTTATTACCATAATATGATAAATTTCTTGATGAGACTGTAAAGAGGTAATGAAATATATTAGGTAACAGAAAATTACAAAAGATATCAATTCACAAATAAATAACTGCATACCCAAATTGAAATCAGTAATTTGCAGCAGCAAAAGACAAATATATTCCAAACAGACCAAAAAAAAAGGAATAATTGGTTATGAAAATATTAAAATTTAAAACAAAGCCAGAAAGATTTGAATCTGATTCTATCACTTATTAGCTGTGAGACCTAGGACAAATTATCTAACCTCTCTAAGCCCCAGTACATAGCTTCACCTGTTAAAAAAAATAAATAAATACATAAAACCTACCACACAGAAAGCCTCTGAGGACTAATACCTGGTATATAATAAACTCAGTTAAGCAAATGACTTGTTAGAGAATTATATGAGAAACTTGCCTTCCCACCCTTTTCTGATTTTCTGTGTCCATCCTAAGCCAAATGCAAAAGTATAGCAAAGAGCATCAAGAAGGGTATGTGTGTTTGTGTGCCTACATGTGTGTGTATATTCAGAAATAATATTTCTAGACCCTGTGAAGCTGGCAGGAGTTGGTAGCCATATATATTTTTTTAGTGAATTATCTGAAAGTGTTAGACATTTTAACAAGTGTGTTGTACAGTTATATATACCAATTACTAGCACATCATACAGGAACTCAGTAGAACTTTTTCATATTCAATCAAATTCCCTAAGAAGTACGGAAAGCAAATTGATATAAATTGCATTTCTAGCTTTTGAAAATGTAATAAAAGACTGTAATGAATACATGCCACAGAGATTCACAATATAATAAGAGCGCTTCCAGTAACAATGCACTACAAAAGGTAACTAAAGTCAGTCTGTGCATGAATTTAACAATTCTCTTATGTGTCTAATCCTACTAAATTTAATATCATTACAAATATATTATTCAAACAGTAAAGCATTTGGATTCCCTAATCTAATTCCCCCATGATTCCTGAACTATATTTCTAAGTACTGGGCCTTTGTGTTTTTCCCTAATTCATTTATGATGTAATATAGTTCTTTAAATTTCAAAGATAGGGGAGTATTGAAAGCGAAGGTAGAAAAAAATAAGATAAAGAAAAAGCAAAAGTGGTACTGATTTGGATGGAACTAGCTCAAAGCAAGGGAAAAAACTGTTTAAAATGGATAGTGGTATGGTCACCTAGGTGGCTCAGTTGACTCTTGGGTTAGGCTCAGGTCATGATCTCAAGGATCAAGCCCTGCATGGGGCTCTGCACTGACAGCAGGGAACCTGCTTGGGATTCTCTTGCTCTTTCTCAAAATAAATAAATTTTAAAATGAATTAAAATAAAAATAAATACATATAGTGGAGATCAATAAATTGGGAGTAAAGATCATATATAATCGATTACAGAAAATAGTTGTGTCAAAAATCATGAAAATAGTGTCTATCATAATTGAAAGAATTATTTTTATTCATCAGGTGAGCTTGTGATATAATTGTGATATATTACAAAAATATGCACCTCTTATAATCATGCAGTTAGATTTATTTTCAGAGGATATCTTAGTCTGGGAAGCCCCTGAAACAGAGCCTAAAACAAGAACTTTAGAAGCAGGCAGTTTTCTAGGAGTTAATATCAGGGAGCATCTGCATCTGCTCCTATCACCAGAGTTCTTAAGGGTTGTTTTCAAGGGCACTAATTGCTTTTTTGTTTTCAGTTTACTATTCATAATGTTGGAATAAATCCCATATATGTCATCAGTTCTGCAGAAGCCTTGAAACAGACAAGTTACAATTGGCACCAGGTGTATCAAAACCCATACAGAACTGTCCACACAGTCTCATTTAGAATTTTGTGTGAGACAGAAAACACAGAGTAAGGCAACACAGGCATCTGATATTGTCCACCACTTGCACCATTTATGTCTTTTTTTGTCACTGAGTTTTCAAATTAGTGGCTATTTTTTATACATAGTACAACAGACTACATAAAATAGTCAAGGGAACAAACTGTATTCATCACTGTGTTATATTCATAATTTTTCTCTTCCACCATATATTCTAGATTTTTCTCAGCCTGAATCAGCAATTCAGCTGTTCCAGATTGCTTTCATGGTGGGGTTGATTCCTCTTTAAAGAGTTCCTCATCATGTTAGAAATATGGTCACTAAAAAAGCATGGAAATACCAAGAGACAATCCAGCACATCCTCTGGATGCTGGACACATTCCATCCTGCCCCCATTATGTACCAACCACTCTAGCAAAATAACCTAAATTTTTTCAAATGTCAGGTCTCTGAATTTTTGTAGAGTTTATTTCCCATAGACAGACATCCATATGCCTTTGCATCACGTATTAAGTATAATACCATTTCCTGCTCACTAGGTCCAATTTTCAAGATATAATTAAAGCAGTGAGCCAATGTGATGTTCTACAGAATGTCAAGATAATCAAGGTACTGAAGATTATTTTTAAGCAGAGAAAAGAAAGTAACATTAACCTATCCTCAGGTCAAGATAGTATGCTCCTGTGTTCTTTTCACATGATGCAAACAGGTTTGGGTCCTCTCAACCTAAGAGAGTGGAAACAATGCATTTATCATATTAATAGCAGTATACTCAGTGTCCAACACCATCTTAATACATTTAGGTGCAGATACCTCTTTCAGGGATATAAATGTGGCTGGGGCTAACAACTGGTTAAAATTATGATAACCCAGTACCATATCTTACAATCCATTTGGTTTCTGCAAAACCAACATAGTTGAAATAAACATAGAAAGGATAGAGACGACAACTTCAACTTCTTTGGTGTCTATGAAGGTAGATTATATCTTCCTGATATACATCATTGCTTTATTTTACTATTTTGTCTGGTAACACTGGGACAGTTTCAATGCCTTCCAGTTGTCTTTGCCTAGAGCATAACAATGGCTCTTATTCGATTGTTCAGAGAGACTATGATCTTTCCCAGCTGCTAATTTATCCCAAGTGATCAGCCACTAGTTTCACTTCTAATAAGGGTAATCTTTAGGTATATCTCTGTGACCAAATTTTTACCTTAAATTCTAGTTTCTGTAATTTGGAGCCAATCTTGTCCACCCATGTCTGAAAAGCAAATCTAGATAAATATAAAGATGTGAGTATTCAAGAAAGAGACACTTCTGAAGAGTGCCTGGGTGGCTCAGTTGGTTAAGTGTCTGACTCTTGATTTCACCTCAGGTCATGATCTCTCAGTTTGTGGGTTTGTGTTGGGCTCTGTGCTTAACTGTGCAGTGCCTGTTAGGGATTCTCTCTCCCTCTCCCTCTCTCAAAATAAATAGCTATTAAAAAAAAAAAAAAAAGACACTTCTGAAAGCAAGGACATCCAAGTTCTAGTTTCGTATCTCCATCAAGCACAGATGTTATCACTCAGGCAAATCACTTAAACTGTCATTTTAGCTACAAAAGCAGGAGGCTAGATCAGATGATCATTTGATCATTCATTGTAATGTATACATTACAGCAATGTGATATAGGAGATTTTGTGAAATATCTATAACATTCAAGTCATATATCTAAAATATTGTTAAAGTAGAAAAAGAGTTGTTGCATATTCATATCCAACCCTGTCATGTAAGGGACTAATATTAATAATTCATATTGAATGTTTAGGGTGTGAAGTGTTAAATACTTTATATTGATTACCCAATTTATTCTCTTTCCAAAATTTTGAGGCTGGTATTATTATAATTCCCTCATACAAATGATAAAATTGATGATAAGAAAGGACAGTGTGTTCAAGATTAATCAAGGTAGTGATTAACAGAAAGGGATTGCCAAAGACCATGCTCTGAGCCTCCAGATTACACAACCACTTTTAGTTGTCTACCTATTAAATAGCCTATTAAGAAAAAATGGAAATGCCCAAATCAGTTCAAGCAGTTTTTTATTTGTTCAGCTCTGCCAAAGTGATGACTCTGGTGGCTTTATTTAGGGAGAATTTTTCTTAATTTGGCATTTATCCAGCTAGTGTTCTTTATTGTGATTATTACTAAATATAAATACTGATTTTAAAAAGTGACAGAAAACATTTCTACAGAACTTTCTGGAGCTTTGTGGTAGAGATCTTAACTTTCCTTTTTTGCAGACTAAGAGAGCCAAAGATGGGGGGGCGGGGGCTAGGAAGCAGTTGAAAAGAAGATCTTTGCAACCTCTCCAGAATTTCTTGATTACTTCTCATCTGGTCTAATTTTTCCCTGATGAGAAGTTGTGCTTGAGAGTAATAAGTACTGCATGAACTAAATACATCACACTTGACTGTCTGCATAATGGCACTGGTGGAAAGGAATCAAATGGATTTAGGTTTCATCAACCTGCAGCTATTGATTTTTCAGCTTTCCATGAGCAGCAGAATGGAGTTAGCAAAAACCACTTTTTGCACTCAAAAGAGTGAACAGCAAGGGAATACCAAGCCATACTTGAATATAATGTGCATTTCTTAAGCAGACTGAAATTTGCCCCTGACTCCTTCAACAGTAATAGCACACCTCTACTTCACAAATAGCAGACAGAGGTATTTTGTTAATGTTATAGTACTGATAATCTGAAGTTACACCATTCATCATTAATTTAAAGTTCATTTATCAGATCTTATCTTTAGGTAGGATACATCTCGTATCTTTAAAAAGATACACAGAAGGAATGATTTTGAAAAAAAAATTCTGAAACAGGTATAGTAAAATCTATGCTTCAGTTTGACTCTGGATGAATGTTTATTTGATTATCTTTTAAATGTCTCACTATCAAAAAATAAAAGAAAACATTAGATACCTGACATATGGCATATATTTGCTCCATTATATTTTGAAAAAAATAATTTGCCCATTTTCTGTGATTTTTAAAAACATTATTATAAAACAACAACAAAATGGTTGTCTCTTCTTCCATTTAAATCTATTTTATATCAGTCATGAAAGGACAAAAGAGGATTTTATTTATTCTTTTTTTTTTTTTTTTGCAGGCAGGAAAATTATAGTAAACCTCATTTAAAGTATGCTTGGCTTTGTGAAATTCCACTTTGTTATTTCTCAAATTTTTTTTAAGACTATCCAAATTATTTTCATTCTCAGAGACAATCAGGGCTATTTACCTTTTAGTTACAACCTTATCACATGAAATTAAACACCAGAATGTTCAGTAATTAGAAATCATCTCACCCTGGAAAATGGGATAATGACGGAGTCCTTGAATTAGTGGAGGTTAAAACTGCATGTTTAGAGCACCTTTGTATAAACCTGTGAATAGCTTCTGATTAGAGATACTGTATGAATGACACTACAATTAAATATTTATCTAGCAGAAAGAGTTTATTTTAAGCACTGTGACCTTAGAACTATATCACGTAAGTAGCATAATTTGGCAAAAAATAATACACGATGCTCTTTCCTCAACTTTGTCTTGAGTTCAAACATTTTTCGAGGAATCACTTAGTATTAACAATATTAATATAAAATGCATATAAATATGAGGTATAATGCTTAATATAAAGGACCGTGGCAATTATGAGTTGTTTAAATAGGAAAAAAAGGTTAAGCCTGACCACCTTATCACATGGCTGAATATAGATAAAGGATGCAAAACATGAAACTAAAGAAGCAAATATCTGTCAATATTCTTAAATCTGGAGTTGGGAGTATACCTCTAAGCATTATAACAAAAAGAGAAATAAATAATCTAGAAACAGACTCGGCTAACACAAGATAGACATTCTAATTATAAAAATGTATGTGGAATAATATACACAAATAAACTTAATAGATACCTGGTTACCATTAATGGTATCATCCCTTAAAACAAATCAGAACAGAATAAAGTTACTGGATTTATGACAGAATCTCTAGGGACATTATAAACACAATTTACTAACCCTTATTCTTGTTTCCTAATACAAATAAAACTCACATATCTTTTCTAATATCTTCTCTTCCCCAATAGAAACCTCAAAGCATTTCTTACGTACACATTTCAATTCCTGAATGGTATTGGAGGTCAAAGGGAATTATTAGCTTTGCTACTATCATCTATACTTGTTAGCAGCCTCCACACCAAACCACACACTGTGGACTACTGGTCTAGTTACAAAGATTTGAACATGAAAAAATTCTACAACATGAAGTAAAGGAGGATTGCAGTTCAATAAAACCCAACAAGTCTATTAAATTACCAAATTTTTAGAATTCTGAAAATGTGTCAAAGAAGAGATAATGATGAAAAATGAGATAAAGTAACAAATTAAAATGAAAAAAGGAGGTAATTAAAATTCATGTAAAGACCATGTGTGAGAAAAAGTTATTGGAAGGTAATTAACACTTCAAAGCAATTTTAAAATCAAATTTAGATTCATAAAGAATTGAATGCTAAAAAAATAAAATCAAACTTAAAGAAAAGTTGAGAACCACTCATAGTAGATGAAGTAAAGAAACAAGATAAAAACAAGAGGTGAGAAGTTGTTAGAAATCCTGAAATGGTGATGCAATATCTAAAAGTAACCTGAACTAACAGAGCAGAAACAATAACCAAATTAAAAGAGATTTTTAAAAAATAGTGCTCTTAAAAATAACTAAAACTTTGGGCACCTGGGTGGCTCAGTCGGTTAAGTGTCCAACTTCAGCTCAGGTCATGATCTCACGGTTCTTGGGTTTGAGCCCCGCGTCGGGCTCTGTGCTGACAGCTCAGAGCCTGGAGCCTGCTTCAGATTCTGTGTCTCCCTCTCACTCTGGCCCTTCCCTGATCACACTGCCTCTCTCAGAAGTAAATAAAACATAAAAAAAAAAAAAACACCTAAAACTTACAAATGTTAATAGCTCATTGAAATAAGTAAAAATAGGGCACCACCCTTAAAATAGGTAGGTGGACTTTTTTAAATCAAATACTCTAGAAGCATTCAGACAGTAAAACTAACCAAACAAAAACGTAACTAAGAAACAAAAATCATAGTGGCCAAAGATATCACATAAACAAAATTTAGTGGTGGATGATCATTCTTGTTTCCTAATACTGAAAATTTTTTCTAGGCTATCAAAGTAATAAGGTACAGACCCCCAAATCTGAAAAGATAGCATGGGGATATTAATATTTTGGAATATATAAAATATAGTTCACAATTTGCAAGTGGTATTTCAGGAAACACAACAAAAATCATCACTTGAGCACTTAAGTCTTCTCTAAATAAGTTTTATACAGAATTTTATAAAACTTATTGTAAACGTTAAAACTGAATGATAACTTCTGAAAGATAGAAAACCACAAAATTCCTAAGAAAATAAATCTAATGAGCTGTTACGCACGTATATATACATATGTGTGTGTTTCGTGTGTACACACGTGTGTGCATATAAACATCTCAAATTAGTGAGAGGATGTAAGAGGATAATAAGAGAGAAAATTGATCATTTCACTTAGGTTAATGCTAGCTACTCCCACACACGATCTCCCTCCTGTCAAGCCTTCAGACGAATCCTTCCTTGACCACAAATCTTTTAGAATCAGAACTTGAGAAGTCATCTTAAGGTTATAAGGAAAGACCAAGATAATACTAGGGACATTGCCCCCCCCCCACCGGACTTCTCTAAACTAACACCACCAATGACATCCATATTTAATTTTATAAGAAAAATAAACTATTTCCATAAGTAAATATAATTTGATTTTCAATTACTTATAGTCAAATACAATCTCAACTCTTGACACATCACTAGATCCTTCCTCACTCTTAAAACTCATAATAAAAAATTGAATTAGCACTTCACATTTAGCAATGAGTGGAAGCATAAAATGACCACTAATGAAATTCAAAACATTATATACACTACCTATTTTTTCTAGCTTTTAAATATATCAGAGCACCTAGGTGGCTCAGTCAGTTATACATCCAACTCGGCTCAGGTCGTGATTTCGCAGTTCATGGGTTCAAGCTCTTCGTAGGGCTATGCACTGACAGCTTAGAGCCTAGAGCCTGTTTCAGATTCTGTGTGTGTGTGTGTGTGTGTGCGCACGCGTATGTGTGTGTGTGTGTCTGCCCCTCCCCTTGCTTGTGCATATGCTGGCGCGCTCTAACATAAAAAAAAATAAACCTTTATAAAAAATTAAAAATAGCACCACCATATGATCCAGCAATTCCACTGCTGAGTATCCAAAAAAAAAAAGCTCCAAAACACTAATTTGAGAAATATATATGCACACCCAAGTTCACTGCAGCATGATTTATAATAAAAATATGGAAGCAACCAAAGTGTCTATGAATGAATGGCTCAAGATGTCTCACACACACACACACACACACACACACACACACACACGACACTGGAATGCTATTCAGCCATAAAGAACAACAAAATCTTGCTGTTTACAACATGGATGGACTCAGAGGACATTATGCTAAGTGAAATAAGTCAGAGAAAAGACAAAGGCTGTACGACCTCACTTATATGTGAAATTAAAAAACAACAACAAAACCAAGTTTATAGATACACAGGACAGACTGGTCATTTCCAGACATGGGGGGTAGGGGACAAAATGGGTAAAGGAGGCCAAAAGGTACAAAGTTCTAGTTATAAAATTAAAAAGTCATGGGTATGTTACGTACAGCATGACATCTACAGTAAATAATACTGTATTGCATATGTGAAAGTTGCTTGAGAGATATTAAAAGTCCTCATCACAAGAAAAAGCAATTTTTTTGTAACTATGTAATGATGACAAATGTTAATTAGACCTATTGTGGTGATCATTTCACAAATATACAAATATGCTGTAAAATTGAAACTAATGTAACATTACATATCAATTCTACTTAAATAATAATTACCAATAGTATCAGTTAAATTTATATACACATTGCAGAATACTAGCTGCCAGGTCTCCTAAGAGAGAAAGGGCCAAATTGAACCAAATCTCTGTCTTGCTTCTGTTATTTGAGTGTCCTACCTCTGCAGGACTCATTTTCTTGCCTAAACCCATGATGCGAGGGGGAAAAAAAAGTTTTAAGTAATCTCTGTACTCAACGTTGGGTTTGAACTCACAATCCCAAGATCAAGAGTAATATGACTGAGCCAGCCAGCCCCATGAGGCAAAATTTTATCAATTTTACCTTTCAGTCCATTAATTGTTTTTATTTTATCAAACTCCTTTTTCTTTTTCTCTCATTACTCTGAGCTGAGCACTTACTTTAAGGATATAATATCTTCTAAAATCTTTATATGACAATTTGCTTTACTTTATTTTCTACTTTGTACACTGGCTTCCTTTTATCAATTTCTAATTTGTTGGTATTGCTCACTCACTTTTCACGTTAGTGGCTTTCCTTAAACATCTGATAATCTTTTACTGTCCTATTACATTTAATACTGAGACACTTGATGATGACAGGAAGTTGTCTATATAGAATTTGTGGACTGGCGCCTTTACAGTGGGAAGATCTGCAAAGGGTCTGTCTTTAGTCGCATCTTCCTATTTCTTGCTGCAGCATACATACCAGATTGCAGTGTTTATTCCCTGAGAGGGTGGGAAATGGCTACTGGGGTTCTACTTTTTACTAAATCCTGTTTAAGGCCCCAGGCCTGGTCATGCCCTTTTCTATGCTGGTAGTTCCCAAGTATTGTGTTTCTGCAGAAGGCAAACCTTTAGAGCCAGAGCTTATGTTGAATTTCAAGCAGAGAGTGTAGCTCTGTTTTCTACCTGAATTTAGTAAGGTTGTCAAGTAATTTTTAGTTTATCCTTTGAAGTTTAAGGGAAGAATAGCTGGTAACAGTTTACTGCAGAATCCCTCAAGAGTCCGGTCAACACTGAGGGAGGCCCACATGAAGGCCCTCTTTGGAGAGTAGATATGGAAGAGTCTGTAAGGTCAATGACTTTTATTTATGGTTTTGTAGTCTCTTCAGAGTGGAAAGTCAATTCAGATAGACATACAGTAGACTGTGAGTACTCAGGTAAAGGAGTAGTAACAGTCACATCACTCTAAATAGTCTTTTTTTGGGGGGGAGGGATCTCTTTTTAAGTTCTGATTATTCTTTTGATATGAATCTTTCAATGAAATTATTATTTTGGAATCCTGATGTCTTTTGGAAACTTATACACGTCCATCAAATAGGTTTCTCATTCTATTTGTCTGATTTGGGAATTCTTGCTTTCAAATGCACTTGGCAAACAAAAAATCTTACCTAATTGGAAAGCTTCCTGTAAAGGCCATTGTAATTCTCGGGCCAATGTTCTTAGCAAAGTAAGCAGGTGTGGCAGAATGTGGTGTCCACATACCTAAGATAGATGTGCCACTGTGTTGAGGATAGTATTTTACAGTGTACCTATCAGCACAGAAGTTTTCTTGAGGTTAGCAAGTGACCCAGTATCAACCTAACCCATTCCAAGACCAACTTATCCTACCACAGGAGTTTAGAGTTAGCTGGCAAGTGCTCTAACAACTTTTAAACACCCGACATCTGGCCACCAATTTTGTGGCTTTGGCTTCTGAGATTCACTTTAGCAACAGATCTGTTATGCCTTTCAAGAACTATTTCTTTACAGTGAGTTTTTAATACTCTAATTTATGCCTACTTAGATTTTGATGTGCTGTTGATTAAAAGTCTGGATTTCCTATCTTATTTCCCAAAGACCCCCCCCCCCCCCAACACACACACACAGCAGTTCAT
>NW_027532430.1:0-22003 GCF_008692635.1 Crocuta crocuta | reverse complement strand
CACTTACTCTTTGGCTTTGAAGTTACCTAAAGGCTGTCATTTTGCTTTCTAAAATTCAGGAGTATGCATTATTTCCCCTTGTCAAAAAAATTCTCCCTAATTAAAACCAATCTAACTGTTTCTCAGACCCATGAGGAGCTCCTTATTGACAAGGTCGGCCACAAACCCAAATATTGTGGTCTACTAAGTCTCACCATGAAAATCTGGATCCTCTCACACTTCATGTTTTTTTTTTTTTTTAATCCAGAAGGATTAGGACAAACAAACTTCAAATGTTCAGAATGCAAAACAAGCGGAGCTAGAACCGAGAAAAGCTTACCGCGTGTCCCCGGAGAGCGACGAAAGCAGCCTGAGGGTTCCTTCACCTGCGTCTGGGAGCAGTACTGAGACTTCAGCAGCCGGCTTCCCACTGCAGCACCAAAACGCTCAACAGAAAATGCAGTAATTTAGTAATGAGTTTGCTGTCCCTCAACCAAGGGAAAACAACGGTGAGTTGCGGGAGTGCGCTGCCTCCGGAGACGAAGGCCACACCTCCAGAGGAATTTTGGGTAAGCGGGTTTTGTAGAGCGTGAGAAGAGGCGGCCCAGATAGAGCGGGCGTGACTGGCTTCGAGGCCCTCTTTTCCAAGGCGAGGTGAGCTCATTGCGGCCGAGCTGGAGGGCTGTCACCGGTGTGTGTTGGGTTTCCTTGACCTTGAGGGTGAGGCTTTTTCCTAAAGCCCAGCTGACTCGAGTTTACATTGGTGACGTGGGCCTGGCCTCTGGATCCGCCTGCATTTTGTCAATCCGATGTACGGAGTACCTTTACCGGTCGTAAGGAAGGGACCCGAGAATGAGGCGTTCAAATACGGGCTTTTACACGAAGTCCTGTTTTCAGCCCCCATCTTCTCTCTGCTTCTTCAATGCCTACAGTTTCCAGGAGCTGTAGTAACAGTTGTTTTCCATGTCAGCGTGTCCCCTGGAGGCATTGTGTTGTAAACTGGCTAAGTGAGGAGCCATGCTTTTTCACTGCAGTGGTTTGCTGTCTTGTTCTCTTTGACCTTTATGGGGTTTTATATATTTAGAATATCTACTTTAATGAGTTTTCATGAGTAGATAGATGTGACCTGTCAATCCTTTTTGTCTAAACAAAAGCTTCAGAGTCAAGTTAGTCAGAAGGATGTAATTTTTTTTTTTAATGTTTATTTTTGAGAGACAGAACACAGCAGGGGAGGGGCAGAGAGAGGAAGACACAGAATCCCAAGCAGGCTCCAGGTTCTGAGCTGTCAGCACAGAGCGCCATGCTAGGCGTGAACTCACACCTTAGCCAAAGTCCAACTGAGACATCCAGGGGCCCCAGAAGGTGTAATTCTTAACAAAAGTATTGTTTTTGCGATATTTGAATATACATAATTGATATGATTGATATACATGATTTCATGAATGTATTAAAATTATTTTTATGCATTTTATCTCATATAATCATGGATTTATCTAATGTGTTTATTAATGACACTATATAAGTCAAGCAAATTGTATCTTGCCTGGGGCTCTAGAATTTAATTCATCTTTTATAAAAATCCAGCACTGAAATTTGGAAAATAGCTATAGCATAAAGTTTGAAGTGACTCATAGTATTTTCTTTTATCATTTTATCTTATTGCCATTATGAGCTATTGGTTCTTATTATTTAATGCTTCCTTCCTTAAGCGAAATGAAGAAAAAAATGACAACTGATTGGTGCTCAATTTAGCTGATTTCATTTAATTGAAAATTTAAATCTATTCATTATAACTAGCAATTTAATTGAAAAATGAATTCAGCTACATATTCATGGTGGGANGCTTAGACCTCAAAGGATTTTCTTCGGAAGTTAAATGATCCACTTAGGAAGTGAAAACCCACAATGCTCTAATGGAATTTAAACATAGCAAAACCTCTTCTTCCCCCATTCTATCATTAACTGGCCTGAGGCTTTTTTGATGAAGTTTAAAAGACTTCTTCAATAAATTCCCAGAAGCAAGCCAAAGTAAGGACAAAGTGGTAATTTGAATTTTGGAGTTTTAATTTCTTGTTTGATTTTATGTGATAGTTTAGTCTTACTTTTAGCTAGTTTATTTTCTGTAATTTTACCTTTGTAATAAAACCAATAATGTTGTTTGTTCTAATATTAAAAGTCAATAAGGAGGGAAACAGGAAAGGCAGAGTATGAAACTTTAAAAAACATTCCTGAAATTCACTGACAAATAATCTTTTCTCATTAGTATACGCAGGAGTGCCTTCCCAACCATAAAGAATAGGTTTCTGATATTATTTGGTGGGAATATTTTCAGCTGTGAGTCTTAAGACTTTTAGGAGTATTTTGGTAAAATAGACCCAGGTGCCTAAAACAAGATAATAAAGACAACATATAAGTACAAAATCAATGATGTGTTACATTTTCTTAAAATATTAAGTATCAGAATCAACTATTTAATTTTTAATTACCTATGTTTACTCACTATAAACTTTATAAGATCTCACCATAGAACATTAATAAAATGCTAGAAGCTTTCTTTTTCCAAAGAATATGCATATTGGAACTTTATTTTAGTCTTATTCTTATTTTCTGAAATTACAGCTCAAAATCATAGACTTAGCTATTCTGGTCCCAGAGCTATAAACCCTTTTAAAATAGAAAAAAAAAGAAATTAAATTTTGATAAGATATTAAAAATAAAAAAGGTATTAATACACAAAAATGTATTAATAAGGATAACTAAATAACATTCAAAAGCAATTCTACTAGGAGAAAATAAATATTTGGAACTATACCATGCCATAGCATTTTTGATTGCTTTTTACACATAAAACTCATTTCTTCCCAAGACTCCATTCCTAAGACTAGTTTGAAGATTTGGCTTTTCTTTTTTTTTTCTTTTTTGTTTTTAATGTTTATTTATTTTTGAGAGAGAGAGAGAGAGAGAGAGACAGAGCATGAGCATGAGCAGGGGGAAAGGCAGAGAAAGGGAGACACAGAATCTGAAGTAGGCGGGGCTCGAACTCTTGGACCACGTGATCGTGCCTTGAGCCCAAGTTGCTTGCTTAACCCACTGAGCCCCCCAGGTGCCAGGAAAGATTTGGCTTTTCTACACAGCTTCTTTTAATTCTCCTAGTGTTTAATTCTCTTGCTCTACCTTCTACTTTAGCTTCTTAAGTCTTTTAAAGGTCTAAGGTATGTTGTGGTAATAACAATCCTAAATTTTTACTGGCTTAACTCAATATTTATTTTTCCTCACACATCACTGAGAATGTAAGAAAACATCCCAGGACATCTGCCCTTTTAATTACTCAGAATTCCAGGCTGCTCTTGAAATTATGGCGCCTTCACATCCACATATGTTTTCACAAACACTAAAGCAAGGAGAAGTTGAACTGAAAAATCTATTACTAACTTCCAACAGAAGATGCCTCACCCTCTTCATATTAGATTGGCCAAAATAAGTTACATGATCACTATGTAATTTAAGGGGATAGGGAAGTGAAATCTTCTCCAATGCCCAGAAATACAGAAGGACCATATTTTGTTGAATTGTAGTAACATCTACCAAGATTCTTTTTTTTTTTTTTTTTTAACATTTACTTATTTTTGAGAGGCAAAGAGAGATAGAGCATGAGCAGGGAAGGGGCAGAGAGACAGGGAGAAACAGAATCCGAAGCAGGCTCCAGGCTGTGAGCTGTCCTCAACAGAACCAGACGACTCACAAATAGGAGATCATGACCTGAGCCAAGGTCGGACGCTTAACTGACTGAGCCACCCAGGCTCCCCCCAAGATTCTTTTTTTTACTGCTCATAAATAATTTGTAAAGTAATATAAATTAGAATTATAATTTTGAGGTTGGTTTAAAAGTACAAGAAAATAGTTATAGAGTTTTGCATCAAGGAAGAATTATAGTAACTATAACTTTATTCATATTTCTCCTCTCATGCATTTATAAGTTCTTCAGTAGCTTAGTAGGCCCATACCACTTTCTATAAATAAGAAGTTTGAAAGAATAACTTTTTAACTTCATTCAAGAAAACATTTTCTTTTTTTTATGGTAAATAATCATCTCTTTATTTTGTTATAGCAGAATATACATTAAAATTTTAAAGGCTATTTAAAAAGTAAACTACATTATACATTTTACCTAGGTCAGGGATAAATACAGAGAGACCACAAACAGGGAAGAAAAACAAAGTATTTTCAGCAACGCTGAATCATACTCTGATTGAATCCATCTTTTTCAACGGGTGCCTGGTTGGCTCACTTGGTTAAGCATTTAACTCTTGATTTCAACTCTGGTCATTATTTTATGGGTTCAAGACACTAATAGCAGGGAGCCTGCTTGGAATTCTCTCTCCTTCTCTCTCTGTACCTCCTCAGCTTGCTCACTCTCTCTCTCTCAAAAATAAATAAATAAACTTGAAAAAAGAAAAAAAGTTTTAGTTTCCTCATGGAAACTAAAGAAAATAAAATTGTATCAAATTATCGCCTTTGGTCTCATGATATCTGTCATATTTTACACTGATGACTACATTACATTTTTCTTTATCAAAAGGATTGCTCCACAAATATTATTTTTTTCTTTCAACTAATTTCTATCTTTTTCTGAAATATAATAGAAACTTGAAAAAAAAAAAAACCTAGTACTATTCCAGCTTATAATCACAATGTCTTCATTTTAACTATGCTTCATTTATATTGAATTTGAAAGGATTAGGAGTTCCCTATACAGACAGACTTTTAAATAATGACTGACTTACCCTCTTGCATCATCAAGGTTTCATTCTTTACCGAATCATTTGTATCAGCCTATAAATATGCTCTATATACCAACATTATAATGGCCTCTGGTATTTTTTTTTTAATGATTTATTTCTGAGAGAGAGAGAGGGGCAGCATGAGCAGGGGAGGGTCAGAGAGACGGAGGGAGATACAGCATCTGAAGCAGGCTCCAGGCTCTGAGCTGTCAGCACAGAGCCCGACACGGGGCTCGAACCCACAAACTGTGAGATCGTGACCTGAGCTCAAGTTGGACGCTTAACCGACTGAGCCACCCAGGCGCCCCTAAAACTAGTTTCTAAATTCTCTTTTCTTCATAGCCAAACTTCAGTAGTTATTTATAATCACCACTTCCTTACCTGCCATTCACTCCTTTTTAATATTTGCTATTTTGTTTTTTCTATTTTTATAAATAAAGAAAATGGAAGAAAGTAGTAATTTTTTATATTCCTCTTATCCCAAACCAACTATTCTTATTATTTTGTTGTTATTGGTATTACTATCACATTGTGATTTACGGATCTGTTGTTTCCACATCTCTGTGCTATTCTTGTTGTATCTTAAATCCTGTTGCACTATTTGCATGGGTCTATTTCAGTGCTCTGGGTCTAGATCTAAGCTTTTTCTCAGTACCCTTTGTATATGTGATTGTCTGTACTAAATCCTCCTTGTGTTAGTTACTAGACCTTTCAGCTACCTTTTAATATTTGGAAGGACCAGTCTTCAAACATTGTTCTTTTTCTAGAATCATTTTTACTATTCTTGGTGTTTAGCTCTTTAATATAAATATTTGAATTATATTGCTAAATAAAATGTAAAATTGAGTGAAACAAACTGCCATTGACAATTTTTCTAGAATTACAGTCTATTAGGTTAAGTTTATATTATAACAGTGGTGAATCTCTCATTCCTGGAAATAGTTGTATGTCTACCATTTTTTTCAGATTTGCCTTAATGATTTACAGTAAAATTTCATACTTTGCTTCCTATAAATTTTATACATTGAAAAAGATTTATTCTGGGTCCCCTTTCTGGGTGGCTCAAGCAGTTGAGTGTGCAACTTGAGCTCAGGTCACAATCTCACAGTTCATTAGTCTGAACCCTGCAGCTCTCTTGAGTGTAGAGCCTGCTTGGGATTCTCTCTCTCTTCTCTCTCTCTGCCCCTCGCCCACTCATGCTTTTTTTCTTTCTCTCTCAAAATAAATAAACTTAAAAAAATTATTCCTGGGGTGCCTGGGTGGCTCAGTCAGTTAAGCATCTGACTTCAGCTCAGGTCATGATCTCATAGCTGGTAAGTTTGAGCCCTGTGTGGGGGACTCTATGCTGATGGTTCAGACACTGGAGCCTGCTTCAGATTCTGTGTCTCCCTCTCTCTGCAGCCCTCCCATGCTCACACTCTGTCTCTTTCTCTCTCTCAAATATAAACATTAAAATTTTTTTAAATCCCAAAAAAGATTTATTTCTATTTTTTGTTGCTCTTGTAAATTATCACTTTTTATTTTATTTTACTAAATGTGTTGTTTGCTGCTAGATTTTAGAAATGAGTTGATTTTTGTATTTTATTTATTTTATTTTACTCTAGATTTTATTTTTAAGTAATCTCTACACCCAATGTGGGACTTAAACTCACAACCTCGGGATCAAAAGTCGCATGCTCTTCTGACTGAGCCTGCCAGTCAGGTGCCCCATTTTTTTTTATTTGTATTTTTGTATCCCAACTCTCTCATTAACTTTGTTGAATTAGCAGTAGATTTTGGGGTGGTTTTCTCTGTGAAGTTTTACATCTTATATAAATAATAAAAACTCCTTTTCATTCCTATATCTACTTTGTTTTTCCCTGTCTGCACTGACAAGGATCTCATTATTATGTTTTATCAGGTGTAGTGATGGCAGGCATCCTTGAATTGTTCCTGATGTTAGGAAGAATACTTCATTTTTTCCTCAATCACGTGTGATATTCATTATTTTTGTACGTGGACTTTACTAAGTTAAAGAAAAAACTGTCTTTGGCTAAAAATTTAATAAAGAATGAATGTTGAATTTAATTGCCCATTTTCCTTTATTTATCAAGATAATAATAAGATCCTTACCTTTTCCTTTGTAATATGTTAAAATATATGAGTTACTTGAAGAATTCTGAATTGTATTATTTTCATTGGACTTCATGCCAAGTAAAGACCAGCTTCTGATTGTGAACGCACAGGAGGTATTTTTCTCTTTACTTATTATCAAGGGCAAGATTTTTAAGTTTTTCAATCTGTCTTTTTCTGTGTGGTGGGTTTTAATTTTCTTTAAACTGTTAAGATTCTGTTTTATGTGGAGTCTCCAATCCAGTTCTGCACCATAGGCAGCCTAGAAGCATGCCCTCCATGCCTTATGCATTCTTGAAAGTAGAAGCTCAAGGTACCAGAGTTTGGCAGGAGTTCTGGCTGAAAACTAACTTTGGTGCTCTTGAAATAAATTTTTAGGCCCAAGATGGAACCACTCCTTCACCAGATGCAATGTCAGCAAGCCAAAGCTTAGATACATTTCATGCCTTTGTAAATGCTTGGCTTGACTACAAAGTATATCCAGTCAGCCAGTCCCCAAACTCTAAGCCACTTCTAGGCATTTGTACCTCAAACAAGGCTATGTGTACCCAGCCAAGCAGATAGTTTCTATTGGGTTTCATCATTTTTCTTTATTTTTTATTGAATAAAAGGTTCCTGCCCTCTGACCCATTTTGCAGTTGTCCAAAGGGAGACTATCTACTTCATAAAGTGTTACGTAAAGTTTGTTTTTATCACTTAAGTTGTTTTCTTTAATAATGTTTCAACGGTTTTTGGTGACAAAGAATGGGATCCAAGGCTGACTATAAATACCCTTTGGCCAAGGACATGCACAAACAAGATGCCCACTGATCCCTTTGAATTTACTGTTCCTCCTGTTTTTATCTAAGAGCCTTGAATAAGTCACCTACAGATTTGAGCTATCTATAACTGGAATCATATAATATATTCCATTTTATGTCTGGTTCTTTCATTCATTCTCACAAATTTCATATTCAGCCTTGGTGTTCTGTATGGCAGCAATTTGTGTATTCTTATTACTAAAACATATTTGCTTTTACAGATAGGACAAAATTCATTCTTCTGTCAATAGTCTTTGGGCTGTTTCTACTTACTAGCTTTTATGCATAATTCTTCTGTGAAAACACATATACGTGTTTTGTAGAATGCAGTAAAACCTTGGATTGCGAGTAACTTGTTCTATGGTGTTCCGCAAGATGAGCCAGCATTTCTAATAAGTTTTAACTTGATAAATGAGTGATGTCTTGCAATATGAGTAGTACATGATGCCAAATGTCTCATGATCACAAGTGAGCCAATGGTTCTTGTTTCTCTCTCTCACTGTTGGATTGTGGGTGATCGTCTCTCATACTCAGATGCTTGATCTCAGGCCACAGTGTTTGGCAGAAATCAGTGATTTGTCAGAACGTTGGAAGGTGCCCACAACCGGCACTAGTATATGTTTTGTTACTTCAAAGCACCTATGGACAGTCCTTTGCTTTTCCATACAAGAGTAAGCTTAGGAATGCTTTGCTTCATTCTAGGTCAGCCTGCCTGCAGATATAGACCCTTTCCTCTGCTGCCTTATTGCCAATTGCATTAAATACAGTATATGACAAGAGTTTATCAATATTGTACCTTTGTCAATATCCATTCAAGTGTATACAATGGCCGCCATTCAGAAAAAGGTTGAAAAAAAGGAAGTAAGAAGGAGATGATTATGATGTAACTTAAGAAGGAAATACATCAAGAAGTACAAACAAGGTATGCAAATGTCTGAAATTGTAAGATTTTATAAGACATCTACATCTGTGTCTTGTCTGCAGAGGAGAAGAAAACAGCAGGGGAATCCTTCATTTCAAATGAGATTAGAGAGATGTATAAAATGTCGGAAACAGTGCAAACTTTTGTAGAAAAGCACCACTCAAATAAGGTTTGCATCAGTGCAAGCGATGAATCTGTTGAAAAATGCAATGTCACCTTTCTGCAACCCTCAAAAGGAGGCAAAAGCAAGTGTCATTGGACAGGTTGCTTGTTAAAACTTCATGGAAAGAGAAAGATTCCATTGTGCCAATAGATAGCAGGGATAGTGAAAGTTGTCCTACACAATAACCCTCCCTCACTCCAGCCATGAAGGTTTTCAAAGGTAAATGCAGGTTAATTTATTTTTCTTTGTATTTTGTATTTTCTTTATTATGTTGTATTATATCACAGCATTGTGATCATTTTTTATATGAATATTTTTAAGTTGTGGAATGAATCAAGTTTCCATTATTTCTTATGGGGAAATTTGCTTTGATATACAAGTGCTTTGGATTACAGGTATGTTTCCGGAACAAACTATAGTGACAAACCAAGGTTTTACTATATGTTTATACTTGTCTGCTAGGTATACACCAAGAAAAGAAACTGCTGTGTCACAAAATAAGTGTATATTCTGCATCAGTAGACACCACCAAACAACTTTCCTTATTGTTTTTACTATTTTATACTCCCACCAACAGTATATGCAAAGTCCAGAACTCCAAGTTGTCACTGAAGCTGGGTATTATCTCTTTGGGATTTAATATTCAGAGGCTGGGCAATGATGGCAATGGATTTTAATTTGCATTTCTCTGTGGTTAATGAGATAGAGAACCTTTCATATGTTGATTGGCCATTTGGATATCCTTTTTTGTAATGTCCATTCAAATTATTTTCTAAGTAGTCTATAGAGTTTTCTATTTTGTCCATTTGTATGATTTCTTATATATAGTCTATGTACGCCTCTAACAAATGTACACATTACAAACATATTCTCCAACTCTATGTGCTATCTATTCATTTTCTCAATGACAAACAGAAGATCTTTATGTTAATGTAGCTCTGTTTATCATTTTTTTTTCTCTACAGTAGAGTTTGTTACTGAGTTAAAGCATTTGCCTACCCCAAGATCATAAAGATACTCTCATATGATTTCTTCTGGAAATTTTCTTTTTTTTTTTCCTTTGACATTTACATTTATTTTCCATCCGGAATTGTTTAATATAATGTAAAGTATAGAAGGTAAGACTTTTTTTTCTTAACATGTGTATCCAACTGACCCATGGAAAATCATTCTTTCCTAATTTTACTACAGGATAAACATTGTATTAGGTCACTTATATTTTTGAGTTTGTTTCTATTTGTTGTATTCTTTTCCATTCATCCATTTTTCTGTACCTATACCAAAACACACTGTTTGCATTACTGTAGGTATGCATGTCTAAATTTTGATAGCATAAGGCCACAAGCCTTGTTATTATCTTCTAGATTGTCTTTCCTAGTTACTTTTTGATGTGTTTTTTTAAATTTAAATACAATTTGCATGTCCTTAAATGTAAAAATCTTATTTTCAGTTAGATGAGTTTTAACAATTGTACATATCCATTTCAGAATCACCCAAAACAAGATATAGAACATTGCAATTATACTACTTGCATTATTTTGATGCATATTCAAGGTTTCATAGTCAAAAGTATTTTAGTATGCATCTATAAAAGAAAAGGGTTCTTAAAAACTAAACCATAATACCATTTTCAATCCTAAAAGTGTTAACTATAATTCCTTAATAATATCTAATTTCAAAAACTTTATTTTGAATTAAAAACATACTTTCTTCCCTTAGAGGGCATATTCTAGAAAGTTCCCACCAGAAGGATCCTATACAAAAATACACATAACTTCTCAAGATAGGTTCTACTGTGGTTGTGATGAAGATTTTAAAAATATCTGTCCTGCCTTAATCATAGGAGAAACAAAATATATAAAAGCACTAACAAACATAAATTGCTACATATATATGTATATATATGATATATCAGATATATCAAAAAATATCTCCACTAACCCTTTCATTTTCTATAAGCCAAATAAAAATCAAGGAGGTTCAATGTGCAACCTTGAGTGCCTCCTCCTCTTTATTTTTGATGAAGCCACGTCTCTCTCCTTGGGCAGAGGCATCTCTTTTGGTGATGGAGGATTTCTCTTCCATCTTCTGGAAGACCTCTCATGAGGACCTCTATCTCTTTTCTTTCTTTGCCTGCTTTCTGATCACTGCTGCAATCAAGCTTGCCATATTTCCCACATATCATTTTCCCATTCTGGCATCTCTATATTTTTTTAGTGATATCAACGTTTGCTTCCTTTATCCAGATACAAAACCCTGATGGTATGAGTGAGGGACATGGTCATGGGGCTCTTTTCTCTATAATTTATCCTGTTTGGGTTTTTCAGCACTTCTGAAGTCTGTGGGTTGATGTATTTTATCAATGTTGGTGTTTTCTTGGTCATCATTAAATATTGTTCTGCTTTTTTCTCTTCCTCCTGTCCTGCTGAAACTCAAATTAGAAGTATGTTAGGTCTTTTTTTTCTTTCTTCTCATATCTCACCCATCTCTTTTTACTATTTTCTATCCTTTTACTCTGCACACAGTTTAATTGGGGTATTTCCTATTGGCCTTCACTTACAGTCACTAAACCTTTCTTTGTTGCATCCAATTTGTTATTAGACTCATCTATTTATTTCTTATATTGTAATTGAATTTTTAATTAGTAAAAATTATGTTGATTCTTTTATGTTTATAGAGATGCTTTTCTGATGAATTCTTTATTATATCATCTATTTTCTTAAACTTAAATCATAGTTACTTAAAAGTATGTACTTAGTAAATAAAATGTCTAAGTCTTCCCTGAGTCCTGCGTTCTTGTCATTTATTTTTCTCAGTATGCTGAGTATTTTGTTAATGATTGTGGGACATTTTGCATTAATACTTTTAAAGACTGAGTAATCTGTATTTACTCTTTCCTGCTGTTGAATAGTTAGAGTGGAGATGAATACCTTAATCCAATCAGGAGCTGATCTAACTCATGGTGTGTTTTTACTAAAAGCCCCTCTCCTTGCTATGTCCTCCCTTTTTTTTTTTTTTAATTTCTTCAACATTTTAAATTGTTGTCAACAATTATTCCCTTTAGCTTCTTTACTTCTTTCTGTCTGTAGGTTAAGAATTCAATAAATTCTCGGGGCGCCTGGGTGGCTTAGTCGGTTAAGCGTCCGACTTTTGCTTAGGTCATGATCTCGCGGTTCGTGGGTTCAAGCCCCGCGTCGGGCTCTGTGCTGACTGCCAGCTCAGAGCCTGGAGCCTGTTTCAGTCTGTGACTCCCTCTCTCTCTGACCCTCCCCTGCTCACACTGTCTCTCTCTCTCTCTCTCTCTCTCTCCTAGAAATAAAAAAAAAAAAAGAATTCAATAAATTCTCTAAAGAATTTAGATTTAGGCGCTAGATTTTGCCTCATTTTCCTGTGCCTCAATTTTTCTGAGATCTTGGCTGCCATTGTATTTCTAACTTGTGCTTTTTATCCCCAGACTTATGAAATTGTTGATAGCAACCCTAGTTATCCATTCTCCTAGTAACAGCTCTGTCTCTCACCTCATAGCTTTTTTGCCTTCTCCAAGAATTGACAAAAGCACTGTACTTACAGCACCTTACAGAATATCAGTCTGCCTTTCTTTTGTTCCCTCAAATCCTGGCTAGCAATTCAAGAAACATATTTTTCTTTTGCATTTTAGCTGGCCTTATTTTGCTGAAAGCTGCTCCCTAATATCCAGAAGCAAAAATTTCATCTGAGACCCTTTAAGACTTTTGCTTTTGATTTTCTCTGGACTAATCAGCGGCATAAAGGTAGAAAATTTAAATGGTTAAATGGAAGTGAGGATGTTAAATACTCTATATTGTCAATAAATTGAATCAAATTCCAGAAAAAAAATATATGGCTATTTATAGTTATTTTTACCCTACTTATTTCTTGGCCATGATCTAGATCATTGAGATTGATATATAAATAAGACACACATTGGGGCACGTGGGTGGCTTAGTCGGTTGAGTGTCCCATTCTTGATTTCAGCTCAGGTCAGGATCCCAGGGTCATGGGACTGAGCCTCGTGTTGGGCTTCATGCTGAGTGTGGAACCTACCTGAGATTCTCTTTCACTTGCCCTCTGCCCCTCTCCCCAGCTTTTTTGCTCTCTCTCTCTAAAATAAAATGAAGTAAAAACTTTTTTAAGAAGACACATATTAAGTCAACTTGTAAAGTTAGTGAATAAGAATAATGTAAAAAAAAATCTAACTCCACATAAATACTTCATACTTATTTTGTTTTCATTGGATTATATTAATATATTTTGAACATCATGTCAAAACAATTTAAAATAATTATGTATACTTTAATAACATCAAAACCCAACACTACTTCTTTTATTTTTTTCTTTAAATTTCTAAATTTTTTCTGCCTTCTCTAAATCCTGTCTTGATCACAGTCTCACCTTGTAACACTCTCAAGATCCCAAGATATGTCATAGATAATATACGTAATTTATTCTAATTTTCTCTTCATTGACCAACTATTGAAACACAGTATCCTGTTCTAGATCAAGCCCAAATTTTACTTCCTTTCAGGACCTTTATTGTCCTTATATAAGAAATATAAAGGGCATCAGGCTCACATACACTCATTGAATTTGGGAGGGGTTACATTGTTGGACATGATCTTTTTAGGTAGATCAGTTGTTTAAGGGGCCCTCATAGCATGATCCCCAGAGGAAAAAGTTTGCAGCATAATATGGGTATTTAGGTAACAGCAAACTTACAATTGCTCTCATCATATTATCTTTAAACTACCTTTTATTCAGTTCTTTGGCCATACTGCCAAGTTGCTCTAAATTTCCTGATATCTTTCATAATATGAAAGTCCATCCACTAACCCTAATTTGTATGAATATCTGTGCTTTTACTTTCTCAATCACTCTCTGATAGGTCAGTCTTTCAACCTCTATATGACGTCCATTTTAATATCCTGTGTGATGTCTTTTATTTCTTTTCAATAAGTTAAACACATCACTTGCCTTCCTTTTTGTCAGGCTTATGAATCAAAACTGTTAATCAAAACAAAAAAGAAATAGTAGGGGTACCTGGGTGGTTCAGCATCCTACTCTTGATCTCGGCTCAGGTCATGATCTCACGGTTCATGAGTTTGAGCCTTGCTTTGGGCTCTGCACTGACTAAGGAGCCTGATTGGAAAGCTCTCTCTCCCTGTCTCTCTGCCCCTCCCCTGCTCACTCTCACTGGCCCTCTCTCAAAAAATAAATAATCAAAAAAACCAAAAACATACAAACAAAAAAAGAAATGGCAGATAAAGGGATTATAATAGTGGTGTTAACCATATTTCATAATAAACATAATTAAGGATAGCAACTTAGAATAAATATTGAATGGGAGATAATACAGAATAACAGTTAAATGAAATCACATGCTGTACTATAATAAATTGTTTTATTTTAGTATATGTGGAATTATCATAAGCATTTCAGAAACAAGTAGCACTATAATAGACCAGCAGAGTGGCATAAATGACATATCTATGTACAAAGCTTGGCATATCCATCAATAGATACACAACAAATTTCAGGATGTTACTTCATTCTCCCTTAGTTAGAATTAAATGCTTTCTCAATTTATGTTCATAGCATTTAAATATCTTCTATTATGACAGTAGCCTGGAAGATGTGTGAATTCAGGAGTCACAACTGGCTTGTCTCCCTGCATCCAAAGTGCTATTTAGTATCTGTCATAGCATATGTGTTTCTTAAATCTTTGCTGAATGAATAAATCGACATTCAGCATTTCTTCACTTAATTAGGAATTCCCCAAGCCTAGAAATGGCTTGATATTAATGAATATCCAACTAATATTTATTAAATTCATTATTTCAGATAATAAACATTTATTGACTCTATTTTCTGCCATGGACTGTACTCAACAAAATGAGAATTTTTGAGCAAATTGAAAATATATTCACTACTCTCACATCTGCCTATTCTCTTCCTTCCTAATTCCATCATTTAATATTTTTCTATGTCAAGAAAATAATTACTGAGGACAGTAGTTTAAGAAGACTATGAGATAATATAAATGCCTTTTGAAAATCATTTATGTTTACCACTTTTATTCATCTCTAATGCTAGATATAATCCTTTTTTTTTTTTCAAATTAAGCTTCCATTAAAAAACACAAGTTCAGAACATATGTATTTAGAGAGGGACTGAGAAGATTGAGTAGCCACGATCCCAATTTGCATTATATAGTTTCTTCCTCCAATGGAATTCCCTTTGTATACAAACTGTTACAGACTCTGCTTGAAAGAAGACATTTTCAGTAATTCAAGGATGTATATTTGTCACTGATCTTGGGAGGAGATGTCTGGAAGTAAGAAATGAAGGAAGAATCATAGTTAAAAAGACAAGAAAATTATTTTGAAAATTCAATTAGGATTTTAGGAGTCTGAAATTTAAATGCAATAACATCTGGATGATTTTAAGTTAAACCTTTCATCTCTCACTCAAATTCTTTATTTATCTAAAATGTTTTTATTTGAGTATAGTTGGTACACAGTGTTACGTTTTAGGTATATAACACAGTGATTCCACAAGTCTGTATGTTATTATGCTACACTCACAAGTGTAACTGCCATCTGTCACTATACAATGCTATTACAATATCATTGACCATATTCCCTTACTGTACCTTTTATCCCTGCGACTACTTCCACAACTAGAAACCTGTATCTCCCTCTCCCTGCTACCCATTTTACCCATGCATCCACTCTCCTTCTCTCTGGCAACCATCAGTTTGTTCTCCGTATTTATGGATCTGCTTCTGCTTTCTGTTTGTTTATTTACTTGTTTGTTTTGTAGATTCCACATATAAGTGAAAGCACATGGTATTTGTCTTTCTCTGTCTGACTTATTTCACGAAGCATAATACCCTCTAGATCCATCCATGTTTTTGTAAGTAGCAAAATTTCACCTTTTTTTTATGGCTAATATTTATTCCAGTGTGTGTGTGTGTGTGTGTGTGTGTGTGTGTACGCACACACATGTGTGTATGCTGTCTTTATCCATTCACCTTTTGGTGGGCACTTAGGTTGTTTCCATATCTTGACTATTCAAAGTAATGCTGTAATAAACATTGTGGTGCATATATATTTTTGAATTACTGTTTTTGTTTTCTTTGAGTAGGTGCCCAGTAGCAGAATTACAGGATCATATGGTATTTCTATTGATTTTTTAAGGAACCTCTACACTATTGTCTATAGTGGTTGCACCAACTTATATTCTCACCAACAGTGCATGAGGGTTCCTTTTCCTCCACATCCTCTCCAACACTTGTGCTTTCTTGTCTTTTTGATTCTAGCCATTTTGCTACATATAAGGTATATCATTGATTTGGTATAGGTTTTGATTTGCATTTCTTTGATGAGTAGTGATGTTGAGTATCTTTTCATGTGTCTGATTACCATCTGCATGTTTTCTCCATGAAGATACCTTTATGTCTTTAAGCGTAAAATCCATGTCTCATTATCAAAAACATGCATGATTATTACCTAGAGACAAAGCGCGTAACTATGCTGAAAAACATCCTTTAAGCTTACATATACAAATTATATAATATGTATTATTTTTATTTAAGATAAAACACTGACAATGTAGATTCTTTTGAGTTACATTTATAGAATATGTTGCTGTCCAAACAAACTTTTACCACATTTTTAATTAACAATATATGATTATCTTTTGTTAATATTTAAGGCTTTTCTTTTAACTAGAGGACTGTTATAAACAGGTCTACATTAGAATATAACTCTTGCAGTTTCCTAAAGGAGAAATTACATAAGTAGAAACTGAGAAATCAGAAATGAGATGATATTAGAAAGGTATTTCACAAGCAAATCTGATAAAGTTAGCAACAGACTAGATGATAAGGGTGGGAGGGACTGAGGAGTAAATAACAGGGTTTTTAACAATGTGGGAGCCAAGTAGAGCATAGGAATGAATTTAACCAGAATAGGAGCCACAGGTATGGATAAATCAGAAGGCATGATATGCCTCCAAGCATCATAGAGTTGAAGTAAGCTGAACAAAGTAACCCAAAATACTAAAGGGAATGAAAATATATTTTTCATAATCATATATAAAACTTAAGATTATCTACTGCTTTTTATAGTGTTCTTTGAAAACATAGTAAAATGCATAATATCGTAGAATGCCATTAATGAATTTATATTAATTGAATTTCTATTTTCCCATTTAGTGTCCCTTCCCAGTGCGAGACATTGATTAGAACAGACATAGTCAACAGCACCAGAGGAAATTAGAAGCCCTGTTCTTCGGGGGCATGTGGAGTCCCTTATTTTGTCAAATTCAACAGATTCTCTTGACTGTTCCTTGACGTGTGTGATTAATTGCCGGGAGTCACTTTATTCTCAGCATCTCCCTCACCCGTGTTGCTCAGGCTCTGCTCTCCAGCTGCCACACCACATCTCTCAGAAGAATTGAAATATGCCTTTATATTTAAATTTAGTCCTTGTGATCAGGCTGAACCTGTCACACACCTGCCATCCTCACCTAATAGGCAAGCCTGAGTGAGTACTAGGACTCCCGGTGTATATTTAACACACTATCCATTGCGTGAAAATACTCATGTGTTTCCTGGAGCCTGCATCGATGCATATATTTGTTTTCTGTTATGCTCACTCTCCTTGCCATCTGACAGTTCATTAAACCCAGTGTTTGGTTAGGTAATGTTTCTACTCAATATTTACTTCAAATGGAAAATTATCAAGTTTAAAACACTATCCAACTTTCAATATTCTTGCACCTAAAATTTACATAAACTAAAGAATAGTCAGACAATAGAAAGGTAGTGAGGGTACGATCAATAGTTAACTAATTTTAAATGGTACTTCAGAGTATCTTATTTTTTGTATTTTGAAAAAAAAACCTATATTTTAAATTAGCCAACCTGTCTTGGAACAATTTTAGGAAGCATGAAAAATGAAGTGTTATTAGGATGTAATCAATGCTTTAAAAATTTCTGTTAATGACAGCTTAAATGCATATTAATACAGTATGCTATCAGTGCTTTGTATTTGACACAGATGCCTTTATTTAATTCTAAACAGAAACAATATTCCTAATTTTCAAGATGCTCATTAAGTTTCCAAGTTAGAAAATAGTATTTCTCCATTTTTTAAGTTTGTATGTATGTATGCTTGTATGTACATACATACATATGTATGTATGTATGTATTTTGACAGAGAGAAAGAGCGTGAAAATGGGGGTGGGTGGGAGTGGGGAGGGGTAAAGGGAAGAGGAGAGAAAACCAAGCAGGCTCTGTACTGATAGCACAGAGCAGGACTTGATCCCACAAACTGTGAAATCATGATCTAAGCTGAAATCGTGATCAAATGCTCAACTTACTGACCCACCCTAGTGCCCTGGTATTCTTCAATTTTTAAGCCTGGAAATAACACTGGATACCAAGACTAGTCATTTCACCTATTTTTTTTAAATATTGATTTCAAGAAAATATTAAATATTCTTGAGGCATTTTAGCCTCCATGTTATAGATAATTATTTCCTTTTAGTAACCTTTTGAAATTAAATTTTGCACATTCATTCCCTTGTGTATATTTCCTGCCGTATATCTAGAAGAAAGCCTTGGTGTCAGTGATGAATATAAACACTGACCTATCCTTCTCTACAAGAACAAGATATTCTCTCTTGGGAGAACCTACTCTGAATTCTGTGCTACAGTTCCCTCTTGTAGCTCCTATTTCTGCTCAGCCAGCATGCTTTCATAGTAGCACAGATTCAGATTCCTCTCAAGAAAGCAGACCAAAAGATCAGTGCTGAACTAGCCACATTAAATACTCTGATCAGACTCAAATATAATGTTCAAGAGTCTATTTGAATTTATAATTTTTTTAATCATAGTACTTCTTTTAGTTCAGATAGAAACCTGAGATCACTTCCTTTTTTACATTAATGAGAATAAAGTATCCTCTGCCATGCAAGATTATTCAGGTGCCTTTTCCAAATTTCAGGTACATTTTCTTTCATGTATTCATTCATTTATCAGTTCACTCATTTATTAGTTCATTCAATCATTAGTGATTTTTTTCCACAAGCATTGATTTTTAAATGTGAATAGAAAAATAAAGTAGTCTTTAGAAATGAATATATGTTGACATAAAAACCAGTTACTGATGATTCAGTGCACATTTTAATCCCAATCTTAAAAGCTAGTTGAAATTTTAACAAATTATGAATATTTCTAAGATCCTTCCTTGAAAGAAACTTGATTCTTTGGCTCAACATTTTCTTCCAATAAAATAGTTAAGAAATTTCACATTAGATGTTCAATCTTTTAGAATCTTCCATTCATAGCAATTGAAAGATAACATTTTGTAATTCAAATTTATATATGGAAATATTTCATTGAACAAATGGGGCTCTTATGGTATAATCAGAAAACAAACTTTTTTCTCTTTCTATTCATTTAAACCTGTTCTGCCTTAGATGAAATATTTGACAGATTCTTTAACTCTTTGGTTATACTCAGTTTTCATTCAAATGAGGAGGATCTCATCTGAATAATTAAGAAGTCCAGTTCAGCATAATAATTAAAAACTAATAACTGAATTCAACATTAAATCTTACTCCTTTCAACAGAGTGAGATTTCCAGAAGGGAAGCTTACAGAAGGGAAGAGCTGAATGCATGGCTTCGTTTCTATTTCCTGCATAGGTTATTGCTCTGCTCCCATCAGTAGGCTGTAGTACGCTGCTCTACAATTAAAGAGAGTGGGAGATTAGTGAGAAAAGAGGTAGAGGGCAGGAATTTTGTTACTTGACAGTTATTGATGTTATTAGGCATTGAATTTCTCTGTGCTTTGCAGGTCTTTAAAGCTAACTCTTTCTTGAAGCACATTCACAATGCATTTTCGCCTGGCTAGTCATTTATAATTCCCTCATAAGCTCCTGATTTTGTGATGTTCAGTTCACTCTGCCTTTCTCTCCTGGAATCCCCTTCTTAACCTTCCTCCTTTCACTTTTGGGCAAAATTTCTTTAAGTTAGCTTTGGTGATTCTCACCTACTATAAGCTAAAAGTTTGTGAGTAATTTGTTCTAGTAACTCTGGAATTCAGGTTATTCCTTTTAATTTTGTAATTAGAACAACTAACACGCCATGCTCATTTCCTGGGTGTGAATCTGACACCAATTTCTATGCCTCATCCCTCTAGGATGTTGTAACAAGTCAATGCTTTTTTGTTTTGTTTTGTTTTTGCTTTTGAATCTTAGTGCAGTCTGAAGTTCCACCATTAACTGAGACATTGTTTTCACATATTATGTTACATCAAGTTTAAGACTGCACTGACTTAAGATGTGCAGTTAATTTATATTCTGTCATTAAGAGACAACATCAGTTGAAATACATGCCCTGATTCTAAGATGTTAGAATGTGAACAGTGGCACATGTTAGAATGACTATAAAATGTTCTTTGGCTTTCAGAATTGGGGGAATTCACTGCTGACAATAGATTAAACTGCCCTCATTGCTGTTGTGGGAAAGCAGCTTTTGCTACTGCTACAGTGGTCTGTGGGTGGAATCCTACAGACTTTGACAAGTTTGACACAGGGATGCTAAGAGCAATAGCAAGCAGTAGAAAAGGGTTAGAAGCAGGCATAGCTGTGTCCCCTAGACTGAGAAGTAAAAGGTCTCTAGACAGGTGCTGATGGTCATTGTTCAGAAGTCAGCCTCTTACCTAAAGTTATTGAACCTATTTATTCTCCTTTCCCCTCGAATCTAATGGCTTGGCTCATTCCGTGTGCTTCCTCATTGCCTTCTCTGCAACTTTTAAAAGTCACTGTTCTTCAGGGGTCCCTGGGTGGCTCAGTCGGTTGGGCGGCTGACTTCAGCTCAGGTCGTGATCTCACAGTTCATGGGTTCAAGCCCCGTGTCAGGCTCTGTGCTGACAGCTGAGAGCCTGGAGCCTGCTTCAGATTCTGTGTCTCCCTCTCTCTCTGCCCCTCCCCTGCTCACTCTCTCTCTCTCTCTCTCTCTCTCTCAGAAATAAATAACATGTTTAAAAAAAAAGTAAAAGAAAAAAAAGTTACTGTTCTTCAGAAGCCAGGCAGAAGTTATGGGAACACCAAACAACTGCCTCTTGGTGGCTGCCCCAGTAAGAAACCTGGGTGGTTTCAGTTCTGCACCCATCCCGAAAAGGGGCAGTTAGCAGGACTTCTTAGGGCAATGAATCTGATACTTTTCTACCAAAGTACCCATATTTGGAGAGTAAATGCAGGGCTGTGGACCAATTTCTTGTTTTTTTAATTTTTAATATTTATTTATTTTTGAGAGAGACAGACAGAGAGAGTATGAAAGAGAGAGAGAGCATGAGCAGGGGAGGGGCAGAGAAAGAGGGGAACCCACGAGCTATGAGATCATGACCTGAGCCAAAGCCCTACCCAGGTGCCCCTATGGCTCAATTTCTAAATTTTGAAGTATATTTATGGAAATTTTGAATCTATATGCTTGTTTTGAAATTTCCTAATTGTTGGAAATTGATAATTCTGGAAGAAATGCCATGTTATTCTAGGTTGATGTTTTCTCTCTTTTTAATTTTTTTAATGTTTATTTTTGAGAGCCAGAGACAGTATGAATGGGGAAGGAGCAAAGAGGAAGACACAGATCTGAAGCAGGTCCAGACTCTGAGCTGTCAGCACAGATCCTGATGCAGGGCTCAAACTCATGAACCATGAGATTATGACCTGAGCTGAAGCCAGAAGAGCCAACCAGGCACCCCTGGATTGATGTCTTCTTAAAGTTCCTCCATCTTGTATTAGGAGAAATTATGTCAATCTCAAACATCTTTTCGTTGCTCCAACTTCTTTTTTAAGTTAGAGTATGTATCACCTTTCTCATAAGTCCTTCTTGGATATTCTACTACCTAATTTTGGAATATAGTAGTAGTGGGCACTTACTAGGGAGAAAGAAGGATAGGTTCTCATCTGAATGTGAAATAGCTATTTAATTTCAATAGCTTTGTTACCTTTCTAACTAACATTCCTTGTGTAGCAGTGCATAAGGAGGTATTCATGATTTTTCTACATGATAAAAATATAAGCATGCTTATTAAAAATAGCATTTTATTGATTTTTATTCAAATTTGATTTCTGAAAACAGGAGTTCTTACAAATAGTATCTCCATATTGATTGGCTTTTTTTTTTTAATAGTTTATTGTCAAATTAGTTTCCACAT
>NW_027532429.1:806-1102 GCF_008692635.1 Crocuta crocuta | reverse complement strand
GATCAAGTGGGATTCATTCCTGGGTTACAGGGCTGGTTCAATATGGTGAAATCAATCAATGTGATGCACCACATCAACAAAAGAAAAGATAAAAGCCCATATAATTCTGTCAATAGATGCAGAAAAAGCATTCAACAGGATACAGCATCCTTTCTTAATAAAGACCCTCGAGAAAGTCGGGATAGAAGGAACCTACTTAAACATCATAAAAGCCATCTATGAGAAGCCTTCAGCTAACATCATCGTCAACGGGGAAAAACTGAGAGCTTTCCCCCCGAGATCAGGAACACGACAGG
>NW_027532429.1:0-122 GCF_008692635.1 Crocuta crocuta | reverse complement strand
TACGAAGCTGTCATCATCAAGACAGTATGGTATTGGCACAAAATCAGACACATAGACCAATGGAATAAAATAGAGACCTCAGAATTGGACCCAAAAATGTACAGCCAGCTAATCTTTGACAA
>NW_027532428.1:474523-485363 GCF_008692635.1 Crocuta crocuta | reverse complement strand
CCATTGGTCTCTGTGTCTGTTTTTGTGCCAATACCATACTGTCTGATTATTGCAGATTTGTAGTAGAGGCTAAAGTCTGGGATGGTGATGCCTCCCATTTGGGTTTTCCTCTCCAATATTACTTTGGCTCTTCGGGGTCTTTTGTGGTTCCACACAAATTTTAGGATAGTTTGTTCTAGTTTTGAGAAGAATACTGGTGCAATTTGGATTGGGATTGAATTGAATGTGCAGATTGCTTTGGGTAGTAATGACATTTTAAATATATTGATCTTCTGAACCATGAGCATGGAATGTTGTTCCATTTTTTTGTGTCGTCTTCAATTTTCTTCATAAGTTTTCTATAGTTTTCATCATACAGATCTCCTATATGTTTGATTAGGTTTATTCCTAGGAATTTTATGTTTTTTTGTGCAATTATGATGGGATCCATTTCTCGAGTTCTCTTTCTGTTGCTTCATTATTGGTGTATAAAAATGCAACCGATTTCTGTACATTGATTTTGTACCCTGCAACTTTGCAGAATTCTTGGATCAGATCTAGTAGGCTTCTGGTGGATTCTGTCGGGTTTTCTATGTAGAATATCATGTCGTCCACGAAAAGTGAAAGTTTGACTTCTTCTTTGCCAATTCTGATGTCTTTTATTTCCTTTTGTTGTCTGACGGCTGATGCGATGACTTCCAGCACTATGTTAAACAGCAGTGAGAGTGGACATCCCTGTCGTGTTCCTGATCTCAGGGGGAAAGCTCTCAGTTTTTCCCCGTTGAGGATGATGTTAGCTGAGGGCTTCTCATAGATGGCTTTTATGATGTTTAAGTAGCTTCCTTCTATCCCGACTTTCTCTAGAGTCTTTATTAAGAAGGGATGCTGTATGTTGTCACATGCTTTTTCTGCATCTATTGACAGGATCATATGGTTTTTATCTTTTCTTTTGTTGATGTGATGTATCCCATTGATTGATTTGGGAATATTGAACCAGCCCTGTAACCCAGGAATGAATCCCACTTGATCTTAGTGGATAATTCTTTTTATGTGCTGTTGAATTCGATTTGCAAGTATATTGTTGAGGAGTTTTGCATCTGTATTCATCAAGGATATTGGCCTGTAGTTCTCTTTTTCTGCTGGGTCTCTGTCTGGCTTGGGAATCAAAGTGATGCTGGCTTCATTAAATGAGTCCAAGTTTCCCTTCGATTTTTATGTTTTGGAATCTCTTGAGAAGAATGGGTATTAATTCTATTTTACATGTCTTGTAGAATTCCCCGAGGAAGCCATCTGGCCCAGGGCTCTTATTTGTTGGGAGATTTTTGATAACCGATTTGATTTCCTCACTCGTTATGGGTCTGTTCAGGAATTTGTCCATTTCTGTGTTGTCTAATTTGTTGGCATATAATTTTTCATAATATTCCCTGATGATTGCTTATATTTCTGAGGGGTTGGTTGTAATTAGTCCACTTTCATTCATTATTTTGTCTATTTGAGTGCTCTCTCTTTTCTTTCTGAGAAGCCTAGCTAGAGGTCTGTCAATTTTGTTTATTTTTTCAAAAAAACCAACTCTTGGTTTCGTTCATCTGTTCAACTGTTTCTTTGGTTTCTGTATTCTTTGGTTTCTGTATTGTTTATTTCTGCCCTGGTTTTTATTATTTCTCTTCTCCTACTGGGTTTGGGGTGCTCTTGTTGCTCTCCCTGTAGTTGCTTTAGGTGCGCTATTAGATTTTACACTTCCGCTTTTTCTAATTTCTTGAAGTAGGCCTGGAGTGCATTATACTTTCCTCTTAGGACTGCCTTCACCGCATCCCATAGAGTTTGGATTGTTGTATTTTCAATTTCATTTGTTTCCATATATTTTTTTATTTCTTCTCTGATTGCCCAATTGGCCCATTCGTTCTTTAGTAGGGTGTTGTTTAACCTCCATGTTTTTGGAGGTTTTCCAGACTTCTTCCTGTGATTGATTTCGAGCTTCATAGCATTGTGATCTGAAAGTATGCATGGTAGGATCTCAATTCTTTTACATTTATTGAGGACTGCTTTATGTCCCAGTATGTGATCTGTCTTGGAGAATGTGCCATGTGCAGTTGAGACAAAAGTGAATTCCATGGCCTCAGGACGTAGAGTTCTAAATATATCTGTCAGATCCATCTGGTCCCATATGTCATTCAAGTCCATTGTGTCTTTAGTGATTTTTTGTCTAGTTGATCTATTCATTGCTGTAAATGGAGTATTAAAGTCCCCTGTTATTAGCACATTCTTGTCCATAAGATTGTTTGTTTGTGACTGTTTTATATATTTAGGTGCTCCCATATTCGATATGTAGACATTTATAATTGTTACCTCTTCTTAATGGATAGACCCTGTAATTATTATATAATGTCTTTATTCATCCCTTGTTACTGTATTTACTTTAAAGTCAAGTTTGTCTTATATACATATAGCTACTCCAGCTTTCTTTTGACTTCCAGTAGCATGATATATATTTCTTCATCCCCTTCTTTTCAATCTGAAGGTGTCCTCAGGTCTAAAATGAGTTTCTTGTAGACAGCAGATAGATAGATTTTGGTTTTTTGTCCATTCTGCTACCCTATGTCTTTTGATTGGGGCATTTAGCCCATTTACATTCAGTGTTGTTATTGAAAAATATGGGTTTAGAGTCATCTTGTCCTTTGTGGGACTTATGCTTGTGGTGGTGTCTCTGGTATCTTGCATTCCTTAAACATTTCCCTCAGAGAGTCCCCCTCAGGATTTCTTGTAGGGGTGGTTTAGTGGTGACAAATTTTTTCAAGTTTTGTTTATTTGGAAAGACTTTTATCTCTCCTTCTATTCTGAATGACAGGCTTGGTGGATAGAGGATTCGTTAACATTTCTTATTTATTTCTGAGAGAGAGAGAGAGAGAGAGAACATGAGCAGGGGAGGGTCAGAGAGAGAGGGAGGCAGAGAATCAGAAGCAGGCTCCAGGCCCTGAGTTGGCTGTCAGCACAGAGCCTGACACAGGGCTCAAACCCACGAACCATGAGATCATGACCTGAGCTGAAGTCGGACGCTTAACTTACTGAGCCACCCAGGCATCCCTTTGGCTGCATATTTTTTCTGTTCATCACATTGAAGATTTCCTGCCTTTCCTTTCTGGCCTGCCAAGTTTCAGTAGATAGGTCTGTAATGACTCTGGTAGGTGTCCCTTTGTATGTTAGGGGCCTTTTATCCCTAGCTGCTTTCAGAATTCTCTCTTTGTCCTGGTATTTTGCCAGTTTCACTATGATATGTCGTGCAGAAGATCAATTCAAGACACATCTGAGGGGAGTTCTCTGTGCCTCTTGGATTTCAATGTCTCTTTCCTTCCCCCAATTGTGGACATTCTCGGCTATAATTTGTTCAAGGAGTCCTCAGCGCCTTTACCGCTTTTATCCTCTTCTTGAATTCCTATGATACAGGTATTGTTACATTTGATTGTATCACTGAGCTCTCGAACCACCTTTTATGTTCCTGGATCAGTTTATTTCTCTTTTTCTCAGCTTCCTCTTTTTCTGTAATTGTGTCTTCTAATTCACCTATTCTCCTCTGTGCCTCTTCAATCCATGCATTACACGCCTCCATTTTATTATGCACCTCATATATAGCACTTTTTAATTCATCACAACTATTTTTAAGCTCCATAGTCTTTGTAGCCATAGTTTCTCTGATGTCTTCCATGCCTTTTTCAAGCCCAGTGATTAATTTTATGACTATTGTTCTAAATTCTTGTTCAGTTATGTTGCTTATATCTGTTTTGAGCAGTTCTTTAGCTGTCATTTCTTCCTGGAATTTCTTTGGAGGAGAGGTCCTCTGTTTTGTCATTTTGGTTAGCTTTCTGTCTCTTGTTAGTTTTAAAAGCTGGTAAGAGTCCAATTTCATTCCTCTGCACATTGATAGCCAGTTGTCTAGCACCCTTTGTTGAAAAGACCATTGTTTCTCCAATGTCATGCTGTCCACCCTTGTCAAAATTCGGTTGACCATAGATGAAAGGGTTTATTTCAGGGGGAGGGGTTCTCAATGAAATCCCACTGATCTTTATGTATATCCTCATGACAGTATCATGATGTTTTATTTACTGTTGTTTTGTTTTGAGATTTAAAATTGGGAAGTATGAGCTTCTACTTGGATTTTTTTCGATTGTTTTATTTTGTGGTCCCTTGATTTTCCATATGACTGTTAGGATTAGCTTGTGCATTTCTTCTCAGAGGATTTTGTGAATTTTCCTGGGAATAACATTGAATCTACATGTTGCATTGTGTGCTATTGCCATAGTACTCTTTATATTGTCTTTAATTTCTTTCATTGCGTTTAGGGTTAGGGTTAGGGTTAGGAATACAGTTAGGGGTTAGTGGTTAGGATTAAAGGTTGCAGTTAGGGTTAGGGTTAGACGGCTCGTGTTTGCGTTAGGGTTAGAGAAAGAGGTTAGGGATAGTGTTAGGGGTTAGGGTTAGGGATAGGGGTTAGGATATGGGCTAGGTCAGGGTTAGGAATTAGGTGTTGGGGGATAGTAGTTAGGGTTAGGGCAGTGTTAGGTTTAGGGTTAGGGTTGGGGTTTGTGGTCAGGGGTTAGGGGTTAAGGTTTAAGGTTCAATTAGGGTTAAGGCTTAGGGGTAAGGGTTTGGGTTAGGGTTTAGGGTTTTGTGCTAGGGGTTAGGGTTTGGGGTTAAGGGTAGAGTTAGGTTTAGTTCCAAGGATGCTCCAGGAACCTGTCACCTAGCAGTGCAGTGTTCTCCCTAGAGGATTTAACTTAGGGCGCATGGGAATGTGCCAGTCAGTCTTAGTCTTCAGGTTCAAGGGCCAGCCCCCTCTAGGGTTCAGGAAAATGTTGGGCCTTAAGGCACCCCTTGTGCTGCTTCATCCAGGCTTTTTAAATAGCATGATGATATTCCCAGTTCCGTGCTGATTTAGCCTACATCGCTTCTAAGCCCCATGTCTGTGGCGTTCTCAGACCTTGGATTTTGGTCCCCATGGGGATAGAGCCTTGACCAGGGTTACTGTTCCGTCCAGGGGAGTCGCAAGGGCAGAAGCAACACTCATCTGGTGATCTCTCTGGAGGGCTGAAATAAAGGCCCATGTGCAGGTGCAGGTGGGGGTAAGGTTAGGGTTAGGGTTAGAACCCAGGTTGCTCCAGGTGCTGAACACCGAGCTGTGAAGTGTTCTACCCTGATGGCTGAGTTAAGAGCTTATGGGAAAGTGTCTGTCAGGCTTAGTTTTTGGGTTCAAGGGAGAGCCTCCTCTGTGGGCCAGGCTAGCGAAGGGCCTCATGACACCTTTGTGCATCTCCATTCGGGCTTTGTTAATAGCATGATGATGTTCCCACTTCCAGGCTGATGAAGCTGCACCTCTTCTAACGACATGTCCGTGATGTTCTCAGACCTAGGAATTGGTTCCCCTGGTAAGAGTGCCTTAGCTAGGGCTATAGTTCTGTCCAGGGGAGTTGCCAGAGCAGAAACGATGCCAGTCCCGTGATTTCCCTGGAGGCTGAAATGAGCGCTCATGTCCAGGTGCGTGTCGGGTGTAGGGTTTTGGTTTGAGTGAGGCTTAGGGGTAGTGGTTAGGGTTAGAGTAAGGTCCCAGGACGCTCCACAAACTGATCACCCAGCAGTGCAGTGATCTCTCTAGAGGGCTGTGTTTAGGACGCAGGGGAAGTTGCCTGTAGGGCTTAGTGTTTGGGTTCAGGGCCCAGCCTTTTCTGGTGTTCAGGCTATGGTAATGCCTCAGGACACCCCTTGTGCAGCTCAGCGTGGGCTTTGTTAATGTGATGGTGATGTTCCACATTCCATGCTGATTAAGCTTGCCCCATTTCTGGGCCCCACGTCCCTGTTTTTCTCAAACCTAGGAATTGTGTCCCCCTGGCAAGAGAGCCTTGTACAGGGTTAGGGTTCGGTCCAGGGGAGTTGGCAGGGTAGAGGTGACACCACCGCATGACCTCCCAGAGGGCTGAAGTGGGGGCACCTGCGCGGGTCCTGGACAGCCATAGGTTTATGGTTAGCATGAAGGTCAGTGTTAGGATTAAGGTTAGGTTTAGGGTTAGTCTTAGGGTTACGGTTAGATCCCAGGAAGCTCCAGGCACTGAATGCCCAGCAGTGCAGTGCTCTATCTGGAGGGCTGTGTTTGAGGGCGCATAGGAGGGCAGCAGTCTGGTTAGGTTTGGGGTCCAAGGCTAGCCTTCTCTTTGGGCTAGGTTAGAATTGGGCCTCAGGACACCCCTTATGCAGCTCCATCCCATCTTGGAAATGGCACGGTGATGTTCCATGTTCCACGCCGAGGAATCCAGCACCGTTTCTGGGCCCATGTTTTTGGTTTCCTGAGATCTAGGAATTGGGTCCCCATGGGGAGAGAGCCTTGGCTAGGGATAGAATTCCTTTCAGGGGAGTCACCAGGACTGAAGTGCCACCAGCCCCATGATCTCCCTGGAGGTCTGAAACGAGGGCCCATGCACGGGTATGGCTCAGGTGTAGGCTTAGGTTTAGAGTGGACATTAGTGGTAAGGTTAGGGTTAGCATTAGGGTTAGGATTAGAGTAAGATCCCAGAACGATCCAGGATATAATCAGCTAGCAGTGCAATGATCTCCCCCGAGGGCTGAGTTGAGGGCGTAAGGGAAGTTGATGGTCAGGCTTAGTGTTTGGGTTCAAGATCCAGCATCCTCTGTGGACCAGGCTACAGTTGCACCTCACGACACCCCTTGTGCTGCTTGATCCAGGCGATTTTGATGTCATGGTGATGTTCCACTCTCCTTCCTGATTAACCCTGTACAGTGTCAAGACCCCTGTCGGTCTGTTCACAGAACTAGTATTTGATTCCCAATGGAAAAAGCGCCTTAGTTATGGTTATGCTTCTGTCCAAGGGATTCACCAGGGCAGAAGCGACACCAGTCCTGTGATCCCACTGAGGGGCTGCCGTGAGGGCGCATGCGTGGAGGTTGGGTTCCAGGGCCTGCCTCCTCGAGGGATCCGGCTACGGTGGGGCATCCAGAAACCCACGGTACCCCCGTGTCTGACCCGGGTGAATATGCTGGTGATGGTCAACCTTCCATGACGGAAAAGCCTGTGATGATTCCTGGCGCTGGTCTGAGCTGGTCTCGGATACAGGACTTGGCTACCCGTGGGGCCCGAGGCGTGGCTGGGGTTCGGGCGGCGTCCGGGGGAGCGGCCAGGGCCGAAGCGGCACCAGTCCCGGCTTCTCCAGGGAGGGCTGACGTGGGGACCCATGCCTGGGGCGGGCCTCGGCGCCGGCTTCTGGGGAGCCTGAGGGGCGGGGCTAGGGTTAGGGGGTGCTCGACGCCTAGGGCTAGGGCCCGAGCCCGGGACGCGCCAGGGCCTGATCCGCCGGCAGTGCCGCGCTCCCCCCGGAGGCCTGAGTTGAGCGCGCGTGGCAGGGTGTCTGCTTGGCTTGTTGTTTACCTTCCAAGTCCCTTCCCCGCCGTGGGCCCAGGTGTACTGAGGCCTACGGAAGCCCGTCTTGCCACCGTTTCCTGGCTCCGGGAACGCTGTGGTGATATTCGATGCCTCATGCCGAGGAAGTCTGCGCTGCTTCTCGTCTTCGGTTCTCCGTGTTCTCGTTCTGGGGATGCGGCCCCCCATGGGGTCCAGAGCCTTGGCTACGGTTAGGGCGGCATCCGGGGGAGCGGCCACGTTCGAAGTGGCTCCAGCACCGCGATCTCCCGGGAGGCCTGAAATGAGGGCCCTTGCGCCGCCCGGCTCAGGTGTAGGGTTCCGGTGAGCCTGGGGGGTAGCAGGTCTCGGGTTAGGGTGTGTCAGAAGACTAGTGCTAGGGTCAGGGCCTGAGCTCGGGATGCCCCCGCGCTCGAACCTCCAGCAGTGCTGCGCTCCACCCAGAGGGTTGAGTTGAGGACGCATGGCACTGTGCCGGCCAGGCCACTTGCTTTGTTTCAGGGCCCTCCCCTCAGTGGGCCCAGCTACAGATGAGTGTGCATGGCAAGGGTTCGGGTTCGGGTTCGGGTTCGGGTTAAGGATAGGGTTAGGGTAAGATCTCAGGATGATCCAGCTTCTAGTCTGCCAGCAGTGTAGTGATCTCCCAGGAGCGCTGAGTTGAAGGCGGAAGGGATGTTGGTGGTCAGGCTTAGGGTTGGGTTTCAAGGCCCAGCCTCCTCTGTGGCAAGGCATTGGTGGTGCCTCAGGGCACCACTTGTGCACCTAGATCTGAGCTTTGTTAATGTCATAGTGTTTCACCACTTTCCATGCTGATTAAGCCACACCACTTATGGGCCCAAAGTCCCTGTTTTTCTCAGACCCAGGAATTCGGTCCCCATGGGGAGAGGGCCTTGGCGAGGGATAGGGTTCCATCCAGGGAAGTTGCCACTGCAGACATGACACCAGCACCGTGTTCTCACAGGAGGGCTGAAGTGAGGGCGCATGCGTGGGCGCAGGTCAGATGTAGGTTAACGGTTGAATGAGGGTTACTGTTAGGGTTAGGGTTAGGGTTAAGGTTACACTTAGGGTTAGGGTTAGATCCCTGGAGGCTCCAGGTGCTGAATTCCCAGCAGTGCTCTGATCGACCTGGAGGGCTGAGCTGAGGGCTCATGGGAGGTCGCAGGCCAGGCTTAGTGTTGGGTTTCAGGGCGCACTTCCTCTGTGTGCCCAGCCACAGTTGGGTCCCAGGACACCACGTGTGCAGCTGTTCCGGGCGCTGAGAATGTCATGGTGATGTTCCATGTGCCATGTTGATGAAGCCTTCACTGATTCTTGGTCCCTT
This sequence comes from Crocuta crocuta, assembly GCF_008692635.1. Lineage (NCBI taxonomy): Eukaryota > Metazoa > Chordata > Mammalia > Carnivora > Hyaenidae > Crocuta > Crocuta crocuta. The sequence goes on along the minus strand of NW_027532428.1, from coordinate 476,646 downwards.
GTCAGTAGTGTTCTCAGCTTAAGTCACCATGGGCACAGAACCTTGGCCAGGGGTTCACAGAACCTTCTAGGGGAGTCACCAGGGCAGAAGCGGCACCGGTCCCGTGATCCTCTGGAGGGCTGAAGTGAGGACACATGAGCAGGTGTGGGTTCGATATAGGGTTTACTTTTAGAGGTAGGGCCAAGGGTAGGCGTAGGGTTAGGCTTAGATCCCAGGTGTCTCCAGGCGCTGAACCCCCAGTAGTGCAGGGGTCTCCCCGGCGGGCTGAATTGAGGGCCTTTGGGAGGGTGCAGGTCAGCCTTCGGCTTTGGCTTCTAAGACCGGTGTCCTCTTTGGGGCAGGTTGCAGGAGGGCCTCAGGAGATCCCTCATGCAGCTGCATCCGTGTTTTGGGAATGACATGGTATGTTTCTTGTGCCGTGCCGAGTCATCCTGCACCACTTTTGGGACCCAGGTGCGTGGTTTTCTCAGACCGAGGAATTGAGTCCCCATGGGAAAGAGAGTCTTGGCTAGGGTTAGGCTTCTGTCCAAGGGAGTCACCAGGGCAGGAGCGATACCAGACCCTTGATCTCCTTGGAGGGCTGAAATGAGGGCATTGAACGGGGCCTGCTTAGGTGTAGGATTCCAGTGAGCATTAGGGTAGAGGCTAGGGTACGCGTTAGGGTTAGGGCTAGAGTAAGATCCTAGGACCCTCCAGGAACGGATCCCCCAGCAGTGCAGTGGTTCATCCAGTGGGCTGAGTTGAGGGTGCATGGGAAGGTGCCAGCCAGGCTTAGTGTTTTGGTTAAAGGGTTAGCCTCCTCTGTGGGCTCGGGCATGGTTGGGCCACAGGACTCCCCTGTGCAGCTGTTTCTGCGCGTTGGGAATGTCATGGTGATGTTCCAAGCTCCATGCTGATGAAGCCTGCACCGCCTCTGGGCCTCATGTCAGCGGTGTTCTCAGCTCTAGGACTCGGGCCCCCATGGGACAGAGCCTTAGCTAGGGTTAGGGTTCCGTCCAGGGGGGTTGCCTGGGCAGAAGCGACACTAGCCCCATGATCTCCCTGGAGGGTTGAAGACCTGAGGTCGCATCCACAGGTCTGGGTCAGCTAAAGGTTAATGGTTAAGCGAGGGTTATTTTTAGGGTGAGGGTTAGCTTTATGTTTGGTCTTAGTGTTAGGTTTGGAACCCAAGAGGCTTAAGGCGCTGAATCTCTAGCAGCGCACTGCTCCACCAGGGGACTGAGTTGAGGGCGCATGGGACAGTGACAGTCTGACTTAGGCTTTGGGTTCCAAAACCAGCCTTATCTTTAGGTTAGGTTAGAGTTGGTCCTGAGGAGATGACTAAAGCAGCTCCATCCGGGCTTGGAAATGGCACGGTGATGTTCCAAGTTCCATGACAAGTAATTGTGCAGTGCTTCTGGGACCCATTTTCTGGTTTTCTGAGACCTAGGAAGGGGGTTCCCAAGGGGAGCGAGCCTTGCCTAGGAGTCACCAGGGCAGAAGTGACACCAGCCCTGTGATCTCCCTTGTGGTCTGAAACGAGGGTCCCTGCACGGGTGCAGCTCAGGTGCAGGGTCACGTTCAGAGTGTGGACTTAGGGGTAGGGTTAGGGTTAGGGTTAGGGTAAGGATGAGAGTAAGATTTTAGGATGCTCCAGGAACTGATCACCATCAGTGCAATGGTCTCCCCGGAGGGCTGAGTTGAGGGCATGGTGCAAGTTGCCAGTCCAGCTTAGTTTTTTAGTTGAAGTGCCAGCCTCCTCTGTGGGCCAGGCTACACTTGTGTCTCAGGACACCCCCTGTCAGCTCCATCCCGACTTTGTTAATGTCATTTTGATACTCCAGGTTCTATGCTTATTAACCTTGCACCTCTTCAGGGCCCAATCTGGTTTTCTCACATGTAGGAATTGGGTTCCCATGGGGAAAGAGCCTTGGTTAGAGTTAGGGTTCCATCCAGGGGAGCACCAGTGCAGAAGTGACATCAGCCCTGTGATCTCCCTGGAGGTCTGAAATGAGGGTGCATGTGCCAGTGTGGGTCAGCTGTAAGTTTATGGTTAGAGTGAGTGTTAGGTTTAGGGTTAGGGTTAGCCTTCGGGTTAGGCTTAATGTTCAGTTTGGACCCCAGGTGACTCCAGGCGCTGAAAT
>NW_027532428.1:446955-468586 GCF_008692635.1 Crocuta crocuta | reverse complement strand
TGAGAGTAAGATTTTAGGATGCTCCAGGAACTGATCACCATCAGTGCAATGGTCTCCCCGGGGGGCTGAGTTGAGGGCATGGTGCAAGTTGCCAGTCCGGCTTAGTTTTTTAGTTGAAGTGCCAGCCTCCTCTGTGGGCCAGGCTACATTTGTGCCTCAGGACACCCCTTGTCAGCTCCATCCCGACTTTGTTAATGTCATTTTGATATTACACATTCTATGCTTATTAACCTTGCACCTCTTCAGTGCCCATGGTTTTCTGGTTTTCTCACACATAGGAATTGGGTTCCCATGGGGAGAGAGCCTTGGTTAGAGTTAGGGTTCCATCCAGGGGAGCACCAGTGCAGAACTGACACCAGCTCTGTGATCTCCCTGGAGGTCTGAAATGAGGGTGCATGTGCCAGTGTGGGTCAGCTGTAAGTTTATGGTTAGAGTGAGTGTTAGGTTTAGGGTTAGGGTTAGCCTTCGGGTTAGGCTTAATGTTCAGTTTGGACCCCAGGTGACTCCAGGCGCTGAAATCGCAGCAGTGCATTCCTCTACCCTTAGGGCTGAGTTGAGGGCGCATGGGAGGGTGCCATCTGGTTTAGACTTTGGGTTCCAAGGCAAGTCTTCTCCTTGGACTAGGTTACACTTGGACCTCAGGACACCCCTAATGCAGCTCCATCCGGGCTTGGAAAAGGCACGGTGATCCTCGAAATTCCATGCCAAATAATTCTGCACCACTTCTGGGCCCCATGTCTCTGTTTTTCTGAGACCAAGAAATTGATTCCCCATGAGAGACAGCCTGGCTAGGGTTATGGTTCCATCCAGGGGAGTCGCCAGGGCAGAAATGATACGATCCCTGTGATCTCCCTGGAGGGCTGAAATGAGGACCCACACAGGCATGTGGCTTATGTGTAGTGTCACGTTTAGAGTGAGTGCTAGGTGTACAATTACAGTTATATTTACAGGTTAGGGTTAGTGTAAGATACCAGAACAGTCCAGGATCTAATCAGCCAGCAGTGATTTCCCCATAGGGTTGTGTTGAGGGCACAAGGGACGTTGGAGATCATGCTTAGTGTTTGGGTTCAAGGTCCAGCCTCCTCTGTGGGTAAGGCTTTGGTAGCGCCTCATCCCACCCCTTGTGCAGCTCAGTCCAGGCTTTGTTAATGTCATAGTATTGTTCGACGTTCCATGCTGATTAAGTCTCACCACTTCTGGTTTTCTCAGACCTGGGCTTTGAGTCTCCGTGGGGAGAGAGCCTTGACTAGGGTTAGGGTTCCCTCCAGTGTTGTACCCAAGGTAGAAGTAATACCAATACCATAATCTTCCTGGAAGTCTGAAATGAGGGCCCATGCACAGGTGCAGTTCACATGCAGGATCACGTTTAGAGTGAAGGTTAGGGGTAAGGTTAGGGTTAGGTTTAGGTTTAGGGTTAATATGAGAGTAAGATCAGAGGACGATCTAGGAAATGATCATTCAGCAGTGCAGTGTTGTCCCCGGAGGGATGAGTCGAGGGCACATGGGAAGTTGCTGGTCAGGCTTAGTATTTGGGTTCAAGCTCTGCCTCCTCTCGGGCCAGGCTACTGTTGCGACTCAGGACACCCCTTGATCACCTCAATTCATGTCATGGTGATGTTCCATATGGATTAAGCATGCATTGCTTCTGGGCCCCATGTCCCTGGTTTTCTGAGACTAAAAAATTGGTTCCCAAAGAGGAGAGAGCCTTGGCTAGGGTAAGAGTTCCATCCAGAGCAGTTGCCAGGGCAGAAGCGACTCCAGCCCCATGATCTACCTGGGGGCCTGTGATGCGGGCCCATACTCAGGTGCTAGTCAGGTGTAGGGTGTCGTTTTGAGTGAGGGTTATGTGTATGATTAGGGTTATGTTTAGGGTTAGGGTTAGCATTAAAGTTCCCAGGACAATCCAGAATCTAATCAGCCACCCGTGCACTATCCCTCTGAGGAATGAGTTGAGCAAGCACGGGGAGTTGCCAGTCAGGAGCAGTGTTTGGGTTCAAGGCCCAGCCTCCTCTGTTGCCCAGAGCACCGTTGTGCCTCAGGACACCCCTTGTGCACCTCGATCCTGGTTTTGTTAATGTCATGGTGATGTTCCACGTTCCTTGCTGATTAAGCCTGCACCGTTTCTGGACCCATGGTGTTCTTAGACCTAGGAACTGTATCCCCATGGTAAGAGCACCTTGGCTAGGGTTAGGGTTCCATCAAAGAGAGTCACCATGGCAGAAGCGACACCAGTCTGGTGATCTCCCTGGAGGGCTGACTTGAGGGTGTATTCGCATTTGCGTGTCAGCTGTAAGGTTATGTTTAGAGTGAGGGTCAGTGTTAGGCTTAAGGTTAGGGTTCAATCCCAGGAGGCTCCAGGCACTGAACCCCCAGCAGTTCAGTGCTCTACCCGGTCAGCTGAGTTGAGGGCGCGTGGGAGGATACCCCTTTGGCTTAGTCTTTGCGTTTCAAAGTCAGCATTCTCTTTGGGCTAGGTTAGAATGTGCCCGCCAGGCTTAGTGTTTGGGTTCAAGGTCCATCCTACTCTGATTTTTTTAGTGATGTGTTTTGATTTATTTCTCCTTATTTTTGCATATTTGTGATTTTTGATATATGGTCACCATTAGGCTTTTATATAATTCATTGCTTTTAGAACTTTTTATTAAATGATGGTTATTTACCTTTGAACCCCTTATTTTCTCCTCCTCATGTTTTGGTACATGTTATATTTTATATCCATTTTTGTCAATTTCTTGACTGAATTTTTACAGAAATATTTTTACTGGCCTTGAGTTTTCTACCTCTCTTTTGCCACTTTTGGTCTCTTTTTTCCACTCAAAGAGTCCCTCTTAATATTTCTTACTGGACTGATTTAGTGGTACAAACTCCTTTAGTTTTTTTTGGAAGCTATATCTGCTCCTATTCTGAACGATAGCCTTGCTGCATAGAGTATTCTTGGTTGACGAATTTTCCATTCAGCACTTTGAATAGGTCATGTCACTCGCTTCTGGCTTGCCAAGATTCCATTGACAAGTCTGTAGCTGTTCTTTGTTGGTTGGAGCTGTGCACCAGAGCATCCAAGAGTTCGAGGCTATGCACAGAGTGCATCGGTGGCTGGGGACATGTGGCTGGGTGAGACGTAGGAAGGTGGCCGGCAGTGCGCAGCTGGGTGTGGTGCAGATGCGCATAATGTGCTGTGGCACCTTTGCATGCAGCAAGCTGGATGGGGTGTCTATGTGGTTTTAACAAAATTTGCTCAGAGTCCAGCGCTGAGGCCAGCAGGCTTCGATTGGGTGAGTCCCCCAGAGAGCTCTTGGGACAGCCGCAGTGCTAGTGGGTTAGGTAGCAAGGGTCGGTGCAGCCCAATCCCCTGGTAGGTGCTTCTGTGCTTATTCTGGGGAGTGGGGTAGAAAAGTGGTGACTGTGAGCTCCCTCATTGTTGGAGAAGTCACCCAACCAGTCAGAAATCAGCATGAACGCATCTGTCTCCTGTGGCCTCTGGCATAGTGTAAACTGCCATGTTTACATTACCTCTCCACACAGGCAGCGTCCTGGCTATCACTCACCCTCCTGGATCACCCTGTGCTGAGTCAGCTGACCTCCTAAGCTCCAGGATCCAAACTCAAGGAATTCGGCCCTTCTGGTTTTGAAAGCCAAATGTTACGGGGATTAGTCTTCCCTGTTTGAGCTCCCTGGGGTCAGGGCTCATTTTCTCTGCCTTCTCTGCAGGCAGCTGTCTTCCTTTCTGACCTTCCTAACCGTTCAGGTGCAGCTTCTCTCTATTAAGTTGTGGAGTTTGTTCTGCTAGCCTTTGGATCTCTCTCTGGCTTATGGACTTGGATGTGAATGTTATGTAGTTGAAAACATGGGGNTATGACACAAAGCACGGGCTTCCTGTGTTAGGCATTCAGGAGCAAGTTAGATATCCTCTCGGTACTTGAGCTGAGAATGTCACTCTGTCTTTTTGCCAGCCCTCTTTGCCACCATCAGAGACAAGAATCCCCTTTTGTTCACACAGCTACGAAAGTTAAGCCAGTAGAGAAAAGTCCACTTTCTTCCCTTCCCTTCCTTTCTTCTCTGAAAGTCACTGCCACGNGACTGAGGTGTTAACAGTCTTCGTTGAATGAATTTCCACGAATGTCTTTTTTTGATGATCATTGTGTGGAGATATCTTCATTGAAACTGTGAGAAGGTGAGTGAATACTTCCCAGACATTTTGCAGATGTTTTATGTATTTAATGTATTCTTTAATAATGTTCTTGATACAGATATTACCCCTATTTCACAGCTGAGGCTCTGAGTAGGTCTCACTGAGAACTGGTATGACGGCTGAGACAGCAGGAACATGGGCAAAGACTAGGGATATTGTGAGAGAAGTTTGAGGAGATGGAAAGGGGTCCATCAGGGGTGGCTTCTGGCCAATCCTGAATTGTAGGTTACCTCAGGCGGAAGGCCAATGAAAGCACTCAGCTGATCTAGATCTTGTCTCACTGAGGGATATGAACTTGGGCAGACAAGCATTTCCATAAGACCAAGTTAAATTTCCCATGTCTCTGGGCGTTTCCCCCCCAACAAATATCTAGAACCTTCAGAACACCCCGGGACACAATCTTTTTAGATTATCTAGGTGCACTTTGGCAACACTGACATCTCAGAGATGAACGCTGCATTGTGCACTGAGATTTCACTATACCTATACATGTTAGTTGTGTTCAGCCAATGCATTTTCATGCAGAGGTACTTCTCGGGCTGAGTACAGTACAATTTATAGGGTAATCTGTCCTCTGGAAAACTGGGCTGAAATTCCAGATAACAAAACACAAATGGACCTTGATTTCTGGTCTAAATATCCATGTTTTAGCTCTGCCCATGATAAAGGACACAGCAGAACTTGATCATGGGAACACAAGTGAAGGACACAGTGGGGACTTGCCACGCAGGTAATTTTGGATTTTTTTTCTCTTCATAATGTAAGTTTTGGTGCATGTTTTCTACGATAAATATGTCACCTCGTAAAGTTCAGGATATTTATACCCAGGGCACACCTAAGGGGATTCTGGACAGCATGTTTACCAAAAAAAGATGGCATGTTGAGGGTTTGAAATTTCCTTCATTTAAGACCACTGTAAAAATGATGCATATAAAAATATAGGTTGGAGTGAAGGCAGTTTACATTTTCAAATTGTAAGGAGATCCACACATTTTTCTGAATACGTTAAAACCCTTGATAGAAATAGGAAAGGAAGAAACCGCAAGAGCAACGATTCCACACTGAGGAGGCCCCGAAGGAATAAGGCGAGCCGGGGGGCTTCCAAGGGTAGTGTGGTGTCGTCCTCCCTGATTTATCCTAGGAACACAGTGGGAAGACCCTAAGGTCCTCACCCTTAGCACAGTTAGCTTCTAAACTTACCACAAAGAGATGCCAGGTGGAAAACAGGGAAATCCGTAGCCTCGGGGGGTAAAGGTTTTGCATTTGGAAGAAAAAAAAAAAAACAGCAGACATAGCATACAACACACAAGCCAGAGACAAGGGAAGGAGAGTGCGCTGTACAGAGCAATGTGGGTGTCAGGAAGGACTTACAACTGAAAATGGCCACAGCATTTACCTTGTGCTCCTCAGCAGTTTGGGTATAGTCAGTATTCATGGCACTGTCGGGGGTGACACCTTCTTCTGGATCTGCTAAAGGCCCTAGAAGGCATAGAGGTTTATTCTGATTTGAGTAGACTGTTTGAAGGCTCTAAAGCAAAAAAATCTTCTTCTCATTCCTCAGACAACTTAAACTCTTGGCCCCAGTCTCATCCCAAATCACATGCAGAGGGTATCCCACATGCCTCAGGTGATGCCCAGGAAGGATGTGAAGAACCATCCCTTATAACTTGATGAGGACCCCTAAAAGCCCTGATTCAGATATATGAATACATCACTCATCGGATGAGTATGGACGGCTGGGGGCACAACTAGATGGACAGACGTTAGGCTGTGCCTCACAGTGCTCAGCACATGGACGGTGCACAGGCAGTTCTGCTGAACTGCTATGTCTGCTTCTCTGCAAACACCCCCATTCCTTCTCCACAAGAGATGCCTGTACCAACCAAGACAAAGATGATCTGTCGATCATGAGAGACCTGAGGAATGTGGTAATGGCAGCAGACACATTTCCCTTGCAGAGCAATGGTCTGTGGTACCACCTCTGCGCTTTGGTCAAAGACCCAACACCAACAAAAATAAGAGGAGGGTGCTTTGCAGGTCAACTCCTACTGCCCAGATCATCTTACCAAGTGTTGTAGATCAAGGGGTTCAGGGTGGTCTTCAGGGCCACCAAGGTTCAGGAGGTGGATGTGCCCAGAAGCCCATCAGCAGGCCTCCAGGGTAGGGCATGCAGAATGTTCCAGTTAATGGAGGAGGTCCCCATAGAGTCACACTGCCCTGCAGGACAGAAGTGACAGCTACGTACATCTGCCAGACAAGAGAACACCACCAAAAGCAGCTGAAGCCCAGAGAAGAACGTGTCAGCACCTGCCACCTTCTCTGCCACCAGGATCCAGGAGAGTATCATCAGTACCTGAATACTCTGTCCTTGCCACTGGGTACCACCTGCTGCTTGGAGCAGTAGATGCAAGAGGTGAAACTCCTGTCACCACACATCACTGCCCATGTTTGCAAAAGTCAGATGGCAAGGGTCCTGTCCTAGAGGATTCACAGAGGTAATTACAGACTGATGAAGTAGCGTTCTCCAGACGGACAGACTTCCATGTCCAGGTTCACCCTGCATCCCTCCTCAGCGGCGCCTGCAGATGCTCTGTGTTTGGTATATGAAGAACACACACACAGAAAAAAATGAGTGTGAACGAACCGCTCCTCTTCTGCTCCTGGAATCACAGCCACTCCTGAGGAAAGTTCTCCAGCCAGCCCCTCACTGTGACCCCTCTGCTCCTCTCCCTGAGAAAGGGGTCTTCCCTCTTAAGTGCTGTCAACGGCCTCGGGGACCTCTGGGGAGTGGAGGCTGCCTGGAATCTTGCAGGGGAAAGCTGTGAGGAAGAAGTTACTTGTGAATGTCTACAAAGCTCAGATGTGCTCATCTTCATTCATGGGGACTTCCGATTTTAAGCAGACTACAGGACAGAGTCATTATGTCCAACAGAAAAAAGAGGCAGAAAATTACATAGCAGATTTAATGCAAATGTGCTTTGCTTTCTGGCATAAAACTCCTGGGATGTGTCATGGGACTGCATCAGCTCGACAGTGACTGGGGACACAACCAGAAACGGCCCATATAAACACAATTGAAGGAGACAGTGAAGTAAATGTTCACCAACATGGCAGACTTTCTAACAGGTTAATCTCCCAGCTCCTAGCCAGAATCAAGAAAGGAAGACACAGCAGCCACAGTGTTCCCACAGAATTGAGGCCTGGAAGGGGTCACCCAGGCCAGGAGACTTCTGTTTGGAGTGTGGGGTCATCCTCCTCTCGTTGTTTCCTCCTCATTATTTCCAGAAATACATGTAAAAGTCTTAAGGTTCTCAGCCTCTAAGCACTTTGGTCTCCTAAACTTACTACAAAAAGATGACAGGCTGAAAACAGAGAAGCCTGCGGGCTCCTGGGCTAGTAGTGTGCCCTTGGAAAACAAAACAAGCAGACATATCACACAACACACAAAACCAGACAAAGTCCGGAGAGCATGCTGTATAGAAGGAGGAGGGTTTCCCGAAAGAGTTACCACTGAGAATGGCCTCAGCATTTACCTTGTCCTGTCCGCATTCTTGGTGGAGTCAGAGCTGCTGTCACTCACAGAGGTCACACCAGTTTCTGGATCTGCTAAAGGCCCTGGAAGGGATCGAGGTTTTTTCTGATTTTAGTGGACTTTGCGGAATTAAAACAACAGCTCATCTCATTCTTCACAAATCTTGTAATTTTCTCTACACTCAGGTCCCTGCTCAGAGGCAGAGGGTATCCATGTGCCTCAGGTGACCCCCACGGGTCAGGGGGAGAACCATTTCCTCACTGTAATGCAGACCCCATGGTGCGCTGGTTCATGTTTTTCATAATCAAATAAATCTGGACAGGTCAGACTCAACTAGCAATTTAGAATTCATTAGTAAAAGAGAAGTTTCTCAGTGTACATCACGGGACATCACTATTTCATTACAGATTAAGAATGAATATGAGGGGGGCGCCTGGGTGGCTTAGTCGGTTAAGCGTCCGACCTTCGCTTAGGTCATGATCTCGCGGTTCGTGGGTTCGAGCCCCACGTCGGGCTCTGTGCTGACTGCCAGCTCAGAGCCTGGAGCCTGTTTCAGTCTGTGACTCCCTCTCTCTCTGACCCTCCCCTGCTCATGCTGTCTCTCTCTCTCTCCTAGAAATAAAACATTTAAAAAAAATGAATATGAGGATGCCTGTGTGGTTCAGTCAGTTACGGATCCATCTCTTGATTTCGGCTCAGATCATGATCTCATGGCTTGTGAGTTCGAACCCACCACTGGGCTTCTCACTGACAGTGTGGAGCCTGCTTGGGATTCTCTCTCCATCCCTCCCAGACATACTCACTCTGTCTGAAAATAAACTTAAAAAAAGAATAAAACTAAGAATGCTGATTTGGTATATATCAGCAATGAATCCTGAAGACGGGTATGTTTCTTCAGGTGGATTGTCCAATCTTTCCACTTATCAATAAGCTGCCTTCCACATGTGAACAGTTATTATACAACTATTTCTGCATAGAAATATATTTAGATTAATATTACACTAATCAGTAAAGGAAAACACTAGGAATTTAGCAGCGAAGCTACAGAGTTGCACTGGTCACATCAGAGGACTAAGCTATATGGAACTTGAATTTAGGAAGGGAGGGCTACGGCTCACAAGAAAATAAAACAAAACATTAAAAATAGTAAATAAATGACCTTCTCAAGTGAACTAAAGTCTTCACATTGAGTCGGGGGGAAAGGAGGATGAGGCCCCTGTCCCGTCACCCCCTCCAGGCTCATCTCCTCAGGTGGGGGGATGCGGAGGGGCTGGGAGGCTCCGCAGTCAGGGGAGGGGCGTGAGCTCCGCGACCCACAGGGACAGGTGCCCGGCCGCCTGGGGGAGCAGAGGAGAGCACCCTCCTGTCACCCTTAGTGCTTGTGGTTCTTTCTAGGCCACATGATGATCACCCACAAGACAGGCTGCGCAGCAGAAATCAGGCTGCTGCACGTCACCACGTGCTCCTTACCTCTCCTCAGGGGGCCGGCGTCTCTGGCCTTCCAGGCACTGGTTTCTGCTTCGTGTGTCCCTCAGGAAACCTCTTTTCTTTCATCCTGTCCAGTCTTGGATACAGAGAAAGAACGGACTTCCATAAGAGTTGCAACACCACGTAGTGTACTAGATAACAAACAGCGCGGGTGTCATCCCCAAACCACCCATAAAGAGGCAAGTGAAACTACCACACCTGTGTTTCAGGTAGGCGACCTCCCTGCTCTGCTCTGCCATCTCCCTCTCCCAGATCCGAGTCTTGATCTGGGGGAGAGAAACACATCTGCCTTCGGTCGTGCCAGACTGGGGGCCAAAGGAAGAGGTGGGAGAAGAAAAACCTTACCCAGTTGTGCCGAGCATTCTTCTCACGAACTGCGATCTGAAAAAGTCAACAATGAGCAGCCTGTGTTTAGGGATCACGAGGGCCACTACACTCACCCTCATGAGGTGCAAAGGGTTCATTATGTCAGGCAGAACTCAGGTTACCTGGGGTCTGAAGGTGAGCTGTGTTTCGTGTTTGTTCAGCTTGTTGCCTGTGAGTTACAACTGCTCTCATCAGAGAAGCCCCAATATTGGGTATGATTTTAAATAATCTGCCCATGTTCCCATCAACCTCATATCTGTCCCCTGATACAATTTATTATTACACATGAAATGTTTTTCACGTTATAAATGTACAGTAGCTCAGAGCTATTATTCTGTCTTTTACATACTCATTACTCCATGCTCGTAGGGTTCAGAGTTCATAAAATTCCTTCCCCTTGTCAATCTTTCCGTAATTCATCATGTGACAATTGTCTCTGATCACAAAACTCTAGGGGCACCTGGGTGGCTCAGTCGGTTAAGTGTCTGCCTTCGGCTCAGATCATGATATCATGGTTTATGGGTTCGAGCTCCGCGCCGGGCTCTGTGCTGACAGCTCAGAGCCTGGAGCCTGTTTCGGATTCTGTATCTCCCTCTCTCTCTGACCCTCCCCTGCTTATGCTGTCTCTCAGAAAAAATAAAATTTAAAAAAAGAATCTGATTCGTTTTGTTCATTCTAAAAGTGCCTTCTTTTATCTGTTAATACTCTATGCATATGTCCTCTGAATTTTCGTTTAAACTACTATGTAGAGCCTAAACATTGTAAAACGGTTAAAAACAAAAAATGAACAGAGGTTTCATGAGCTGCTGGTCATTGGTAGCTGAACTCAATTGTACTTGTTTATTTCTTCCGTAGCCATGTTCCAATTGTGCCTGCAGCTGATTCTTCCTTGCCTCCAGTTCAGTGTGTCTTTTTCAGCTTCCTAAGATGGGAATGATATATACACAGTCAAGATCAAGGTACAGAAATTCTGCCTTTTTACATCCCAGCTCTCTCGAAGGCCTATGCAAATATGCCTTGCCCCACCTCTCCCATAAATGCACAAACTGACAACATCAGAGAAATGAAGCGAACACCCCATTTAAGTTACAAAAAATTCTACCTCTGTCCTGCCACATCTCTGCTTTCAGGGCTGTCTTTCTAGTCATCTGCCTCTTCTCCTTCATTATAAAGTCATCAAATAACATTGCACTTTGTGCCTTTGCAGAGCTGGTCTTTTGTTTCAGATGGTGAGGGCTCATTACAGCAATGTGACAAACCATGTGTGACCAACTGTACCCATTAGGATGAAGCAGGGTAGTCTTACACCTCCTCTAGACTTACACCTCCATGGGGAGCCCTGATTTTCAGTCCAAAAGTTGTACTGACACAGGCCATCATCCTGAAAGGTGACCTTCCAGGATGTGGCTTCACCAACACTGCAGCTCATGCCCAGACATCGCTAGGGGTCAGGAGTGCCACCCTGCCTCGACCTTCACATATGCTGGTGGAGGAAAAGGCCAATCTCAGAGCAGCCATATCTCCTGAAGTATAACCTGATATATACTGTCACACTGCCTGGGTTTATCTCCAGGAAACAGATTTCAGATGGAAAATTCTCAGCTTCTTGGATCCAATATACTTTAACAAGACTGAGTTCATTCATAGTGAAGGCAACAAAGAGAAATGTGTAGAAAGGCTGGTTTGCTTGTTGCCCTCAGGCTATTTTGTTAATGGTGTTGACTTAAAGAGTTTCAACTTGATACTTGATGTACTCAAGAATCACATGCAGAATTGAAAATCTCTTAGAAATGGAGATGAAAGCGCTAGACAGAGAAAAGCACATGCATTTCCTTCTGGCCTCTCAGGCAGTCCTTCAGCAAACGCTTTCTCGAGTGGTTGTAATGTAGTGGCTCTGTTGTAAGACGTTGAAGATAGAAAGGTGGTCAGGGCACTGTACCCACTCCCAGAAAGAGCTACAAATTAACAAAAACAAGATGCCAGTGAGACAGGGCAGACTTCAGCTCAGGTCATGATCTCGTGGTTCGTGAGTTCAAGCCCCGCGTCAGGCTCTGTGCTGACAGCTCAGAGCCAAGAGCCTGCTTTAAATTCTGTGTCTCCCTCTCTCTCTGCTCCTCCCTTGCTCACACTCTGTCTCTCTCAAAAATGAATAAACACGGGGCGCCTGGGTGGCTTAGTCGGTTAAGCGTCCGACTTTCGCTTAGGTCATGATCTCGTGGTTCGTGGGTTCGAGCCCCGCGTCGAGCTCTGTGCTGACTGCCAGCTCAGAGCCTGGAGCCTGTTTCAGTCTGTAACTCCCTCTCTCGCTGACCCTCCCCTGCTTACGCTGTCTCTCTCTCTCTCTCTCCTAGAAATAAAATATTAAAAAAAAATTTTTTAAATGAATAAACATTACGAGGAAAGAACCATATCACCATTTCAATGCAGACAGAAAAAAATTGATAAAGAACAACATTCATTTATGATTTTAAAAAAGCCAAAAATGTAGGTTTAAAGGGAACATACACAACAAAAAAAGGTCATTTATGAAAACCCCATAGTTAACATCATACTTAATGGGGGAAATCTGAGAGCTTTTCCTCTAAGGTCAGGAACAAGAGTATGATGTTACTCTCACCACTTCTATTAAACATAGTGCTGGAAGTCCAAACCACAGCAATCACAAAAAAAAAATAATAAAAGGAATCCAAATCAGGAAAAAATAAAACTTTTGCCCTTTGCAGATTACATGCACTATACATAGGAAATCCTAAAGATTCCACCCAATAACTGCTAGAACTGATAAATGAATTCAGCAATGTCACAGGATACAAAATCATTGTACAGAATGATGTTGTATTTCTAGACAATAATGAATCAATAGAAAGAGAAATTAACAAGAGTCCCATATATAATTGCACACCAAATAGTAAGATACCTGTGAACAAATCTAACCAAAGTGCTTAGCAACCTATACTCTTTAAAACACTCATGAAAGAAATTCAAGATGACACAGAAATGGAAGGATATTCCATGCTCATGGATTGGAAGCACAAATATTGTGAAAATGTCGATACTCCCCAAAGCAATTGATAAAATTAATGTGATCTCCATCAACATACCACCTGCATTTTTCACACAAATAGAATCATCCTTATATTTGTATGGAACCACAAAATACCCCATTCTTCAGAGTACACATCTTTTATGTGAAATGATAATTATGGATGGCATTTTTCCTCTGGATCTTCTGCTCCAAAACACATAACCCCAGTATAGTCATTTGAAAACATAAGTCATATCCCAATCAAGGATCATTCTATGAAAGTACCTCTCAAAACTTTGCAGGTCATGAAAAATATGGAAAATCTAAAAATCGCCATGGCCAAGTGGAGTCCAAGGAGATAGGATGACTGATGATAATGTGCCAGCAGGGAGGGGTCTGGAATAGAAGAGGTGAAAACCTAAGAAATCGGAGTCAAAATATAAACTTTAGTTAATAATGCCATGTCTCTTCTGGATATTGACTGGGATAATGTACCAACTGATATCAATAACCAGAAAACAGTCAGACGTATGTGGAGACTCAGTACTATCTTTTCAATTTTTTTGGTAACTAGAAACCTATTATGAATGGAAAGATTATTACTAATCATGGTTTTATTTTTTCAACACATAATATTAAATAGTCCTAGTATTAGTTACTAGTGATAGACATTTACCTATTCTTAGTGTTCATACTATTGTTTTATTTAAGTAACAGCGTTAATGTTACAGAAAATAATACACAATGATATATAATTCATAGAAACATCTATTTTTTCTTTAAAATAAAGATAATAACACATGTGTATTACATGGTTAAGCGGTTTTCTGATGTTAAGTGAGTATGTCATCAAATGGATTTCCATAAAGGTGATTATCCTAGATAATGAACCATACTCAGATTTTACAGGATAAACTTCACATCATGCCTGAACATTTTTTTTAAAATGTAGAAATGGCCAGATGGATCACTGAGGCTGGCTCACTTATTCTAAAGAATCCTTGCTTTAATATTTTCGTATATATTTTTTGCAGAAATACAAGAGATTCAAACGTTTCCAATTCAAAAAGATATTCAAAGATTAGAAGAATGATAGTGAGTTCAAGGGTTTTCAGAAGGAAAAAGATATGACCATGAAGCGACAGTCACAGGCAAGCAACTTTATTTGGGCCATGTTGACAGCTTGCATGAATGGATATCCATCGCAGCATGTGACTACCAAAGGCTAAGGCCCAGAAGTACAAGGAGGCAAGATAATCTTCTAGGAAGAAGTGACTTGGAAAGGGTGATTCTGTGCCTAAGTGAGGGCTCAGCAGCCTGGCTGGGGATCCCTAGGTCAAAGGCTTCAAATGGCCAGCAGTAATTTTAGACTCAAAAGATCTTAGTAGCAGATCAAAGTAACTTAGACCCATAGAGATCTTAGAACCACAGAGTTGATCTTCATCTATGATTAGTAGATGATGATAGTTTCACAGGATAGGAAAATCAGGCAGGCAGTAGATGGATAAAATGTTATTTAGGGCTATATTTTTAACAAAAAATGGATGTGTAAAAATTAGGATTTGGAAATAAGAAAAGTAACAGGCCCATCATGGAGTTACTTCTGTTAAGGCCCCATGTCACCAAACCTAGTTTCATTCCTACGGGAATGTAACCTTTAACTAGTCAGCAAAGAATTTCCTAGTAAATGCTAGAAATTTTACTGATAGACCCCTCCCCTTCCCCTCAAGGAGGCAGTCTTGCCTAAATAAGGCATTTCATGCCACTATTTTATTAACTTTTAACTTTTTATCTTTTTTAAGTTTTTGTATTTTGAGAGAGACTGAAAGAGAGCACATGCAAGGAAGGGTCAGTGAGGGAGGGAGAGAGAGAGAATCCCATGACAACGAGGTTATGATCTGAGCCAGTATCAAGAGTCAGACACTTAGCCAAACCACGTGGGCACCCCAAGAATGTGGAGTTTTAAAGGTTAGCAGGCTCGGCTGGGATACAGCCCTGAGAGCACTGACCCACTCCTGGAGAGAAGGCAGGCAAACTACTTGCAGGCAGATGGCATAGAAACAGTGATCTGTACACCACCTGGTACACACAGTGGGGAGATTATACACTCTTCTTGGAGCGCACCCCTGAGAGAAAGGGTTAACAAAGATGCCTCTCTAGGGACAAAGGAGCTGGGTGGTGCCATTTCCCTCCTCTGCCCCCCAGGATAAACACTGAGCCACCTGCTGGAAACAATGCAATTCCCACACTGGCTGCTTTGTACCCCCCTGCGCTCTGGTGAGACTGCCTTTCTAGGTTGAGCTTGGCTCAATCCCAGTGGAGCGGGCCCCTTCCCCAGAAGACCAGCAGAAGCCCTGACCACACCACCTTTCTTGACCAGACAGTTCTGCAGGGGCTCAATTCTAGTGGCAGTTGTTTCAAGTCTCATTTAACAAGCCGATCGGAGCACACCTAGTTAAAACTCACCACATTCTGACCAAGGACCCACTGTCCATATCAAGCAAGGGCAGCCTCTGCAGACAACTTGCCCGAAGGATAGTGTAGCCAGAACACAAAACTGCATGCAACACACCCCAGAGACACTCCTTGAAGTGTCAGGCCCTGGATACTAGATGACCTCCTCTTCATAAAGCCATTAATTTCACAGGCAGGTAACATAATGACCTTTTGTCACACACAGAAGGCAGATACTCAGACAAAATGCCAAGACAGAGCAATGTATCCCAAATGAAAGAACAAGATAAGGTCATGGCCAGAGAAATGGAAGGAACACTTCCAAACGCATCTTACGAGATCATCATTGCCTTGGGTCCAAACTGGACAATAACCCCACTAAAATGGAGAGCCACAGACCAATTTCCCTGATAAACCTGGATGCAAAAATTCTCAACAAAAATTAGCAAACCAGATCCAACAATACATAAAAAGAATTAGTCACCACAATGAAGTGGGATTTATTCCTGCGATGCAGTGCTGATTCAATATCTGCAAATCAGCTGATGTGATACATCACATTAATAAAAGAAAGAATAAGAACTACAATTCTCTAAACTGATGCATAAAAAGCATTTGACAAAATATAGCATCATTTCTTGATTAAAAAGAAAAAAAACAAACAGGGGTGCCTGGATGGCTCAGTCGGTTGAGCATCTGACTTCGGCTCAGGTCATGATCTCACTGCTGGTGGGTTTGAACCCACGTGGGGTGTCAGCTGTGCTGACAGCTCAGAGCCTGGAGTTTCCTTTGGATTCTGTGTCTCCCTCTCTCTGCCCGTCCCCCACTTGCACTCTATCTCTCTCTCAAAAATGAATAAATATTAAAAAATTAAAAGAAACACTTACCCTCAAAAAAGGAGGGATACAAGGATCTTGCCTCAACATTGTAACATCTATATACAAAAGTCCCTTAGCTAATACCATCTTAAATGGGGAAAACAGAGCTTTCTCCCTAAGGTCAGGAACATGACCAGGATGTCCACTCTCACCACTATTATTCAACATACTGTTGGAAGCTGTAGCCTCAGCAATAAGACAACAAAAAGAAATACAAGGCGTCCAAAACTGCAAGGAGGAAGTCAAACTTTAACTCTTCCCAGACATGATACGCTCTGTGGAGAATCCAAAAGACTTCACCCAAAAACTGCTAGGAATGATACAGGAATTGAGGGAAGGCTCAGGATATAAACTACATATACAGGAGCTGATTGCATTTCTAGACATCGGTAATGAAGCAGCAGAAAGAGAAATCAAGGAATTGATCTCATATACAATTGCTCTGAATACCATAAAATGCCTAGGGATAAACCTGACCAAAGAGGTAAAAGATCAATACACTGAAAACAACAGAAAAATCTATCAAAAAAAATTGAAGAAGGCACAAAGAAATGGGGAAAACATTCCATACTCATGGATTAGAAGAACAAATATTGTTAAAATGGCAACACTACCCAAAGCAATCCACACATTTAATGCAATCCCTATCAAAATGACACCAGAATTCTTCACAGATCTAGAGCAAACAAGCCTAAAATTTGTATGGATCAAAAAGGCCCTGAATAGCCAAAGTAATGTTGAAAATGAAAAGCAAAGCTGGAGACAACACAATTCTGGACTCTGTGGTGTGTTGCAAGACTGTAATCATCAACACAGTATGATATGGGCACAAAAACAGACACATCGATCAGTGGAATGGAATGGGGAACCAAGAAATGGACCTCTAACATATGGCCAACTAATCTTTGACAAAGCAGGAAAGAATATCCAATGGAGAAAAGAGTCTCTTCAGCAAATGGTACTGGGAAAACTGGACAGCAGGAAGAAGGATGAACCTGAACCACGTTCTTACACCATACACAAAAATAAACTCAAATTGGATGAAGGATTTAAATGTAAGACAGGAAACCATCAAAATCCTTGGGAAGAATAGAGGCAACAACCTCTTTGATCCTGGCCATGGCAACTTCTTACTTGACATGTCTCCAGAAGCAAGGGAAACAAAAATAAGAATGAACATTGGGACCTCATCAAGATAAAAAGCTTCTGCACAGCAGAGGACACAATCAGTAAAACTAAGAGACATCTGATGGAATGGGAGAAGATGTTTGCAAGTGACATATCATATAAAGGGTTAGTATACAAAACCTATAAAGAACTTACCAAACTCAACACTCAAAAGCCAAATAATCCAGTGAAGAAATGGGTAAAAGACATGCATACACACTTTAACAAAGATGACATCCATTTTGCTGAGAATGAAAAGATACTCAACCTCACTCATCATCACTGACATACTAATCAGAACCACAAGGAGATATCCCCTCACACCTCTTAGAATGGGTAAAATTAACAACTCAGGAAATGACACATGTTGGCAAAGATGTGGAGAAAGGGAACTCTTCTGCAGTGCTGGTGGGATTGCAAACCGGTATAACCACTCTTGAAAATAGCATGGAGATTCGTCAGAAAACATAAAATAGAGCTACATTATGACAGAGCAATTGCACCACTAAGTATTTATCCAAGGGACACACAAATGCTGAGCCAAAGGGGCACATGCACTCTGTTTTATAGCAGCATTATCAACAATAGCTAAAGTATGCAGAGAACCCAAATGACCAGCGACTAATGAATGGAAAAAGAAGATGTGGTATATGTATACAATGGAATATCACTCAGCAGTCAAAAAGAATGAAGTCTTGCTATTTGCAACAACGTGGATGGAACTACATTGTATTATGTTAAGCAAAAGACGTCAAAGACACATATCCTATGATTTCTCTCATCTGTGGAATTTAAGAAATAAAACAGATGAACATAGTAGAAGGGAAGCAAAAATAAGATACAAACAGAGAGGGAGTTAAACTATAAGAGGCTCTTAAAACAAACAATAAACTTAAGTTTCTTGGAGGGTTACTGAATAGAGGGATAGGCTAAATGGGTCATGAGCATTAGGGCACTTGGGACAAACACTGGGTATTTTATGTAATTGATGGATCATTAAATTCTACTCCTGGAAATGTATTCCACTATAAGGTGACTAACTTGGGCTTAAATTAGAAAAATAAAGAAATATTAAATAAATAAATGTAATAACATTCATAAGAAAAAAGTATTTAAGTGGGACTCTGAGTGGAAAAGAAAGTTCCAAAGTGTTAAGGACAAAAAAGGATCAGAGAAAACATGAAGAAACAATGGAAAACAACTAATAAATTGGAGCTAAATATATATCTATCAATAATTACACTGAATGTAAATGGACTAAATGCTCCCATCAAAAGATATCAGGCAGGGAGTCAGAATGGACAGACAGATCAAAACAACAACAGAAATAACAAAAAACAAAAAACAAGATCTATCTAGACGCTTTCCACAAAGCCTTATTTTGGACCTAAAGTCACATGCAGATTTAAAGTGAAGGAATAAGGAAATATTTATCATGCCAATAATGTCAAACAAAAGCCACTAGTAATACTTATATCAGACCAAATAGACTTTAAACAAGGCTGTTTTTTTTGTACCCTGTGTGTAAATACCTAATTGTGAAACTGCATGCTCCCAATGTTTGTAGCAGCATTACCAACAAGAGCCAAACTATGGAGAAAGCCCAAATATCCATCAACTGATGAAGGTATAAAGAAGTTGTGGCGGGGGCGCCTGGGTGGCTTAGTCGGTTAAGCGTCCAACTTTTGCTTAGGTCATGATCTCGCGGTTCGTGGGTTCGAGCCCCGTGTTGGGCTCTGTGCTGACTGCCAGCTCAGAGCCTGGAGCCTGTTTCAATCTGTGACTCCCTCTCTCTCTGATCCTCCCCTGCTCACGCTGTCTCTCTCTCTCTCTCCTAGAAATAAATAAAAAACACTTTTAAAAAAATTTTAAAAAAAAGTTGTGGCATACGTTCACACACACACACACACACACACACACACGTACAATGGAATATTACTCAGCTGTCAAAATGAATGAATCTTGCCATTTGCAATGATGTGGATGCAGCTAGAATGTATTATGCTAAGCAAAATATGTCAACCAGAGAAAGCCAAGTATATGATTTCACTCATGTAGAATTTGAGAAGCAACAAAGATGAAAACATGATGGGGGGGGGACAGAAGAATGGGAAACAAACAACAAGAGACTCTCAATGATAGAGAACAAATTGAGCTTGGATGGAGGGAGATGGGTGGGGATGGGCTAGATGCAGGATGGATATTAAGGAGGGCACTTGTTATGATGAGCGCTGGGTGTTTTATGTAAGTGATGAACCACTGAATTCTACTCCTGAAACTGAGAATGTGCTGTATGTCAACTAAAACTTAAAACTGTAACAAGAGATGAAGACAGACACTATCTCATAATAAAGGGGACAAACAATAAGATCGAACAAATGTAAACTTTTATGTACCCAATNTTTCACTCATGTAGAATTTGAGAAGCAACAAAGATGAAAACATGATGGGGGGGGGACAGAAGAATGGGAAACAAACAACAAGAGACTCTCAATGATAGAGAACAAATTGAGCTTGGATGGAGGGAGATGGGTGGGGATGGGCTAGATGCAGGATGGATATTAAGGAGGGCACTTGTTATGATGAGCGCTGGGTGTTTTATGTAAGTGATGAACCACTGAATTCTACTCCTGAAACTGAGAATGTGCTGTATGTCAACTAAAACTTAAAACTGTAACAAGAGATGAAGACAGACACTATCTCATAATAAAGGGGACAAACAATAAGATCGAACAAATGTAAACTTTTATGTACCCAATATGCAAGAACCAAATATATAAAACAATTAACAACAAACTTAAAGGAACTCATTTATAATAATATAATGAGAATAGAGGAGTTTAAAATCCTACTCTAATCAATGGACAGATGCTGTAAACAGAAAACAAGGGAACAATGCCTTTGAATGACACACTGGACCATAGGGACTTAACAGATATATTCAGAACACTCCATACTAAAATAGCAGAATACACATTCTTTTCTGGTGCACACAGGACTGTTGGGAGCCTCACCAGCCTCGCTGGGTGGCAGTCACAGCGAGGAAATGGCAGCGTTTGCACAGCTCCTGCCATAAGAAGAGAAACTGGAATCTCCTTCTGCTACTACTGGCTCATGTTGGAAATGAGGCTGCTGGTATTGATCAGGCCTCACAATATTCCAAAGCAGACCAATATTCCCCACACAGATACCTCATAAGGAAAAGCATATTCCTGCCTATTCAAATGAGATTTTAGATGAAAACACTGTAGATGATTCTCAAAAGGCTCTTCCTATGAGCCTTGCAGAACCAAGACTTAGATAATAAAGGGGGTTAAGAACACAAGAGTTACAACTGAGCCTGGCCCCAGACAAAGAGCCTAATTTAGAGTTAAGGAACAGATAAGGGCAGAACTTAAGTTAATGCTTATACCTTTTCTAACTGGTGATCTATGACAGTCCCTTCCTTAAGGACTTTCCATAAATACCCTCCCTCACACTGGTGGCTGGGATGAGGATAGATAAGAGTAGCTAAAACATAACCCAAAAACAAAGGCTGACACATTTAGGGCCTCCATGGTGTTTACACATGCAGCATCAGGTCAAAAAGGTTTCCACAATCAACTTATTCACCAGCTCAAAAACATTCGTCCTCTTGTGAGCCAGACAGAATGACTCCCAGCCCATCTATACACGTAACCTATGACCTAACCTTAGTGTTATTAACTTAGAATAAATATGTATGTCATCCTGTTTTTCACTAAGAATGCCCTGTTATTTCCCTAGTTGTAAGATCTGCAAGAATACTGTAAAACCTGCTTCTGTACACTTTCCAAAGCATCTTATCACAAAGAGTTATCCTTTGTAAAAATTCCTTTTTATGATGTCATGTCATCGTTTGAGCTATAAATAGACACCAAAACCGCCAGGACAGAGATGCCTGACTGGTGATGAGAAAAAATCTCAGAGCTCTCTCACTCTCTCTCTCACTGACACTGTCCATCCTTCAGGGACCCCTGGACCGACTGTAGCGGGTCTCCAGCATGGGACATTGTCGAGAATCGATCACACTCTAGGTCAAAAGTCAGGCCTCAAGAAGTACACAAAGACGAGATCAGACGAAGCATCTTTTCTGACCACAAAGCTAGGAAACTTGAAGTCAACCACACACACGCGCGTGCGTGCAAAAGAAAGACCACAAATAAGTGGAGGTTGAACAATGTACTACTAAATGAATGGGTCAATCAGCAGATCGATGAGAAAATACCCTGAAACAAATGAAAATGAAAACACACTGGCACAAAACTTTGGAATGCGGCAAAAGCAGTCCTAAGACAGAAGTATATAGCAATACAATCCTACCTTAAAAAGCAAGAAAGATCTCAAACAATCCAAACTTACAACTAAAGGAATGAGAAAAAGAACACTCCAAGCCTAAGGACAGCAGAAGGAAGGAAATAATGCAGTTTAAAGCAGAAATAAGTGATATATAAACTTAAAAAAAAAAAACACTAGAGCAAACCAATGAAACTAGGGGCTGTTTCTTTGAAAAC
>NW_027532428.1:429035-446240 GCF_008692635.1 Crocuta crocuta | reverse complement strand
ACCACAAATAAGTGGAGGTTGAACAATGTACTACTAAATGAATGGGTCAATCAGCAGATCGATGAGAAAATACCCTGAAACAAATGAAAATGAAAACACACTGGCACAAAACTTTGGAATGCGGCAAAAGCAGTCCTAAGACAGAAGTATATAGCAATACAATCCTACCTTAAAAAGCAAGAAAGATCTCAAACAATCCAAACTTACAACTAAAGGAATGAGAAAAAGAACACTCCAAGCCTAAGGACAGCAGAAGGAAGGAAATAATGCAGTTTAAAGCAGAAATAAGTGATATATAAACTTAAAAAAAAAAAACACTAGAGCAAACCAATGAAACTAGGGGCTGTTTCTTTGAAAACTAATAAACTTGAAAACCTCCTAGTGAGACTTATCACAAAGAAGAGAGAAATAACTCAAATAAATAAAATCACATCTAAGAGAGAAGAAATACCACCACCACAGAAATACAGGTAGAAGATAACATTATGAAAACTATATGTACACATAATGGACATCCTGAGAGAAATGGATAAATTCCTAGAAACACATAAACTACCAAAACGGAAACAGGAAGGTATAGAAAATCTGAAAGCAGAAAGAAATTGAATCAGTAATACAAAAACTATCTCCCCTGAAACAAGAGTTCAGGGCCAGATGGCTTCACTGAAGAAATCTACCAAACAATTAAGGAAGAGGTAATATCCATTCTTCTCAAATGATCTCACGAAATAAAAAAGTAGGAAAACTTCCAAATTCATTCTATGGGGCCACCATTACCCTGAAACCAAAACCAGATAGACTCCACTAAAAATGAAAACTACAGGGGTGTCTGGGTGGCTCAGTCAATTGAGTGTCCAACTGTTAATTATGGATTAGGTGATTGTATTGTGGTTTGTGGGTTCTAGCCCCACATTGGATTCTGGGCTGATAGTGCAGAGCATGGTCAGGATACTCTCCCTCCCCATCTCTCTGCCCTTCTCTCACTTTTATGTTCTAAGTAAATAAACATTAAAAATATGTTTAAAATTTTTTAAAATAAAACTGCAGGTCAATACCCTGGTGAGCATGTATACAGAAATTTTCATTAAAATATCTTCAAATTAAATTCAAAAATACATTAATAGAATCATTTACCATAATCAAATGGGACCTACTCCTGGGCTGCAAGAGTGGTTCCACATTCACAGATCAATCAACATGATGCACCACAGAAATAGAAGAAAGGAGAAGAGTAGGATGCTTTCAGCAGATGCAGAAAAAGCATTTAACAAAATGTCACATCCATTCATGAGAAAACCCCTCAGCAAAGTAGATGGAGACTCACCATACCTGCACATAATAAAGGTCATCTATGAAAAACCCACAACTAATCTCATCCTCAATGGGAAAAACTTGAAAGCTTTTCCTCTAAGGTCAGGAAAAAGCAGGATGAACCCTTCTCACCACTGTTATTTCACATAGTACTGGAAATCCTATCCACAGCAATCCAACAACAAAAAGAAACAAAAGGCATCCAAATCGGCGAGGAAGATGTAGAACTTTTGCTATTTGTAAGTGACGTGATGCTCTATACAGAAAACTTGAACGACTCCCTTAAAAATTGTTTTTTTTAAATTTTTTTAATGTTTTATTTATTTCTAGGGGAGAGAGAGAGAGAGAGACAGCGTGAGCAGGAGAGGGTCAGAGAGAGAGGGAGTCACAGACTCTGAAACAGGCTCCAGGCTCTGAGCTGGCAGTCAGCACAGGGCCCGACGCGGGGCTCGAACCCATGAATCGCGAGATCATGACCTAAGCGAAAGTCGGATGCTTAACCGACTAAGCCACCCAGGCACCCCAAAAATTGTTGAATGGATATACGAACTCAGCAAGTGACCATATGCAAAAAACAATATACAGAAATCTGCTGCATTTCTATAGACCAATCGTGAATTAACAGAAAGAGAAGTTAAAGAATCAATCCCATTGACAAGTGCACCCAATACCATAAGGTACTAAGAATAAACATAACCATAGAGGTGAAAGACTTGTACTCTANAGAGAAGAAATACCACCACCACAGAAATACAGGTAGAAGATAACATTATGAAAACTATATGTACACATAATGGACATCCTGAGAGAAATGGATAAATTCCTAGAAACACATAAACTACCAAAACGGAAACAGGAAGGTATAGAAAATCTGAAAGCAGAAAGAAATTGAATCAGTAATACAAAAACTATCTCCCCTGAAACAAGAGTTCAGGGCCAGATGGCTTCACTGAAGAAATCTACCAAACAATTAAGGAAGAGGTAATATCCATTCTTCTCAAATGATCTCACGAAATAAAAAAGTAGGAAAACTTCCAAATTCATTCTATGGGGCCACCATTACCCTGAAACCAAAACCAGATAGACTCCACTAAAAATGAAAACTACAGGGGTGTCTGGGTGGCTCAGTCAATTGAGTGTCCAACTGTTAATTATGGATTAGGTGATTGTATTGTGGTTTGTGGGTTCTAGCCCCACATTGGATTCTGGGCTGATAGTGCAGAGCATGGTCAGGATACTCTCCCTCCCCATCTCTCTGCCCTTCTCTCACTTTTATGTTCTAAGTAAATAAACATTAAAAATATGTTTAAAATTTTTTAAAATAAAACTGCAGGTCAATACCCTGGTGAGCATGTATACAGAAATTTTCATTAAAATATCTTCAAATTAAATTCAAAAATACATTAATAGAATCATTTACCATAATCAAATGGGACCTACTCCTGGGCTGCAAGAGTGGTTCCACATTCACAGATCAATCAACATGATGCACCACAGAAATAGAAGAAAGGAGAAGAGTAGGATGCTTTCAGCAGATGCAGAAAAAGCATTTAACAAAATGTCACATCCATTCATGAGAAAACCCCTCAGCAAAGTAGATGGAGACTCACCATACCTGCACATAATAAAGGTCATCTATGAAAAACCCACAACTAATCTCATCCTCAATGGGAAAAACTTGAAAGCTTTTCCTCTAAGGTCAGGAAAAAGCAGGATGAACCCTTCTCACCACTGTTATTTCACATAGTACTGGAAATCCTATCCACAGCAATCCAACAACAAAAAGAAACAAAAGGCATCCAAATCGGCGAGGAAGATGTAGAACTTTTGCTATTTGTAAGTGACGTGATGCTCTATACAGAAAACTTGAACGACTCCCTTAAAAATTGTTTTTTTTAAATTTTTTTAATGTTTTATTTATTTCTAGGGGAGAGAGAGAGAGAGAGACAGCGTGAGCAGGAGAGGGTCAGAGAGAGAGGGAGTCACAGACTCTGAAACAGGCTCCAGGCTCTGAGCTGGCAGTCAGCACAGGGCCCGACGCGGGGCTCGAACCCATGAATCGCGAGATCATGACCTAAGCGAAAGTCGGATGCTTAACCGACTAAGCCACCCAGGCACCCCAAAAATTGTTGAATGGATATACGAACTCAGCAAGTGACCATATGCAAAAAACAATATACAGAAATCTGCTGCATTTCTATAGACCAATCGTGAATTAACAGAAAGAGAAGTTAAAGAATCAATCCCATTGACAAGTGCACCCAATACCATAAGGTACTAAGAATAAACATAACCATAGAGGTGAAAGACTTGTACTCTAAAGCCTCTGAAACACTGATGAAGGAAATGGAGGAGGACAAAAGAAATGGAAATACATCCCATGCTCTTTGATGTGAAGAACAAATACTGTTAAAATGTGTAAACTACCCAAAACAATCTACATATTTAATGAAATCCCTATCAAACTAACAAAACATTTGTCACAGAACTAGAACAAATNTATGGTCAATAATCCTCAACAAAGCAGGAAAGAATATCCAATGGAAAAAGATAGTCTTGGGGTGCATAGGTGGCTCAGTACTGACGCGTCTAATCTTGGATCCAACTCAGGGCATGACCTCAGGGTTCATGCGTTCAAACCTCATGTTGGGCTCTGTGCTGACAGTGCAAAGCTTGTTGGGTGTCTCATTCTCTCCATTTCTCTCTGCCCCTCTTTGGCATGCTTGCTCGCTCTCTCTCTCTCAAAAATAAATAAATATACTTTAAAAAGTCTCCTCACCGTAAGGTTTTGGGAAAACTAGACGGCAACATGCAAACAGCCACAACTAGAAAAACGGACCACTTACAAGATACACAAAACTAAATTTCAAATGGATAAAGACCTATGTGTGAAATCTGAAGCCATAAAAACCCCAGAAGAGAACACAGGTAGTAACTTCTTTGACACTGACTGTACAAACTTCTTTGTAGATATGTCTTCTGACATAAGGGAAACAAAAGCAAAAATAATGGAACTTCATAAAAATAAAAAGCTTCTGTCACAAAGGAAACAGTCAAGAAAACTAAAACGCAGACAAAAACCTGTCCATCTCAGGACCTGCATAGGAGGAGAAGATGTTACCCAGGTGTCTGAATGCCTGCATTGGGGTACCTCCTTTTTGATAGCTATATTCCTGGTTACCTCAAGAATGAAGCCAAAGTACACATGGTGGAGAGTCCCGAATACCACTACAAGTAGGAAAATAAAATAACCAAGGTCTCAATAAGAGAGACCAAGAGATACCATCCAAAGAACATTTTCTAAATGGACAGGCCCTGGACAGTCAAAGAGCCTTCTTTGGTACAGCAGCACTCATAGGTGCAGAGTGCATAACAAGCTTTTAAAACTAACAAGAGATAGAAAGCTAACCCAAAGGACGAAACGGAAGAGGTCTCCTCCAAAGAAATACCAGGAAGAATTGACAGCTAAAGAACTGCTCAAAACAGATCTATGCAAAATAACTGAACAAGAATTTAGAACAATAGTCATAAAAATAATCGCTGGGCTTGAATAAGGCATGGAAGACATCAGAGAAACTATGGCTACAAAGACTATGGAGCTTACAAATAGTTGTGATGAATTAAAAAATGCTATAAATAAGATGCAAAATAAAATGGAGGCATCCAATGCACAGATTGAAGAAGCAGAAAGAAGAATAAGTGATTTAGAAGACACAATTATAGAAAAAGAGGAAGCTGAGAAAAAGAGATAAAGTGATCTAGGAACACAAAAGGAGAGTTCGAGAGCTCAGCGATACAATCAAACGGAATAATATCCATATCATAGGAATCCCAGAAGAGGAAGAGAGAGAGAAAGGCGCTGAAGGAGTCCTTGAAAAATTATAGCTGAGAACTTCCCCAGTCTGGGGAAGGAAACAGACGTTGAAATCCAAGAGGCACAGAGAACTCCCCTCAGACGTAACTTGAATCGATCTTCTGCACGATACATCATCATGACTGACAAAATATAAGGACAAAGAGAATTCTGAAAGCAGCTAGAGAGAAAAGGGCCCTAACATACAAAGGGAGACCTATCAGAGTGGTGACACACCTATCTACTGAAACTTGGCAGGCCAGAAAGGAATGGCAGGAAATCTTCAACGTGATGAACCGAAAAAAAAATATGCAACCAAGAATCCTCTATCCAGCAAACCTGTCATTCAGAATAGAAGGAGAGATAAAAAATCTTTCCAAATATACAAAAATTGAAAGAATTTGTCACCATTAAACCAGCCCTACAAGAAATCCTGAGGGGGACTCTCTGAGGGAAATGTTTAAGGAACCCAAGATACCAGAAACACCATCACAAGCATAAATCCCACAAAGGACACGATGTCTCTAAACCCATATTTTTCAATAATAACACTGAATATAAATGGACTCAATGCCCCAATCAAAAGACATACGGTAGCAGAATGGATAAAAAACCAAAATCCATCTATTTGCTGTCTACAAGAAACTCATTTTGGACTGGAGGAAACCTTCAGATTGAAATTAAGGGGATGGAGAAGTATCTATCATGCTACTGGAAGTAAAAAAAAAAAAAAGCTGGAGTAGCTATACGTATATCAGACAAACTGGACTTTAAAGTAAAGACAGTAACAAGGGATGAAGAAAGGCATTACATAATAA
Source organism: Crocuta crocuta (assembly GCF_008692635.1). Lineage (NCBI taxonomy): Eukaryota > Metazoa > Chordata > Mammalia > Carnivora > Hyaenidae > Crocuta > Crocuta crocuta. Next base: position 440,258 of record NW_027532428.1, on the reverse strand, counting down.
TTACAGGGTCTATCCATCAGGAAGAGCTAACAATTATAAATGTCTACGCACCAAATATGGGACACCTAAATATATAAAACAATTAATCACAAACGGAAACACTCTTATCGATAACAACGTGCTAATAGCAGGGGACTTTAATACTCCACCTACAGCAATGGATAGATCAACTAGACAGGAAATCAATAAAGACACAATGGACTTGAATGACACATTGGACCAGATGGATTGACAGATATATTTAGAACTCTACATCCTGAGGCCATGGAATTCACTTTCTTCTCAAGTGCGGATGGCACATTCTCCAAGACAGATCACATACTGGGACATAAAGCAGTCCTCAATAAATATAAAAGAATTGAGATCCTACCATGCACACTTTCAGATCACAATGCTATGAAACTCGAAATCAATCACAGGAAGAAGTCTGGAAAACCTCCAGAAACATGGAGGTTAAAGAACACCCTACTAAAGAATGAATGGGCATCAGGCAGTTAGAGAAGAAATTAAAAAATATATGGAAACAAATGAAACTGAGAATACAACAATCCAAACTCTATGTGATGCAGCAAAGGCAGTCCTAAGAAGAAAGTACATTGCACTCCAGGCCTATTTCAAGAAACAGAAAAAGTTCAAGTGCAAAATCTAACAGCGCACCTAAAGCAACTAGAGGGAGAGCAACAAGAGCACCCCAAACCCAGTAGGAGAAGAGAAATAATAAAAACCAGGGCAGAAATAAACAATATAGAAACCAAAGAAACAGCTGAACAGATCAATGAAACCAAGAGTTGGTTTTTTGAAAAAATAAACAAAATTGACAAACCTCTAGCCAGGCTTCTCAAAAAGAAGAGAGCACCCAAATAGACAAAATCATGAATGAAAATGGACTGATTACAACCGACCCCGCAGAAATACAAGCAATCAGGGGCGCCTGGTTGGCTGTCTGTTAAGCGTCCAACTTCGGCTCAGGACATGATCTCATGGTTCGTGAGTTCAAGCCCCACATCAGGCTCTGTGCTGACAGCTCAGAACCTGGAGCCTGCATCCCATTCTGTGTCTCCCTCTCTCTGACCCTCCCCCCCGCCTCGTGTTCTGTTTCTCTGTCTAAATAATAAATAAAACATTAAAAAAATATTAGAAAAAAAAGAAATACAAGCAATCATCAGGAAATACTATGAAAAACTATATGCCAACAAATTGCACAATTGAGAAGAAATGGACAAATTCCAAAACACACTCACTACCTAAATTCACAAGGGAAGAGATAGAAAACCTGAACAGACCCATAACTAGTGAGGAAATGGAATCAGTTATCAAAAATCTCCCAACGAATAAGAGCCCTGGGCCAGATGGTTTCCCTGGGGAATTCTACCAGACACTTAAAACAGAATTAATACCCATGCTTCTGAAACTATTCCAAAAAAATAGAAATCTAAGGAAAACTTCCAGACTCATTTTATGAAGCTAGTATCACTTCGATTCCCAAGCCAGACAGAGACCCAGCAAAAAAAAGAGAACTATAGGCCAATATCCTTGATGAATACAGATGCAAAAATCCTCAACGGTGATACTTGCAAATCGAATTCAACAGCACATTAAAAGAATTATCCACCAAGATCAACTGGGATTCATTCCTGGATTACAGGGCTGGTTCAATATTTGCAAATCAATCAATGTGATACAGCAACAAAACAAAAGAGAGAAACCATATGATCCTGTCTATAGATGCAGAAAAAGCATTTGACAAGATACAGCATCCCTTCTTAATAAAGACCCTTGAGAAATTTGGGATAGAATGAACTTATTTAAAGATCATAAAAGCCATCTATGAGAAGCCCTCAGCTAACATCATCCTCAACGGGGAAAAACTGAGAGCTTTCCCCCTGAGATCAGGAACACGACAGGGATGTCCACTCTCACCACTGTTGATTAACACAGTGCTGGAAGTCCTTGCATCAGCCATCAGACAACAAAAGGAAATCAAAGGCACCAGAATTGGCAAAGAAAAAGTCAAACTCACTTTTCGCAGACGACATGATACTCTACATAGAAAACCCGACACACTCCACACTCAGAGCCTACTAGAACTGATCCAAGAATTCAGCAAAGTTGCAGGGTACAAAATCAATGTACAGAAATCGGTTGCATGTTTATACACCAACAATGAAGCAACAGAAGGAGAAATCAAGAAATGGATCCCATTCACAATTGCACAAAAACCCATAAAACACCTAGGAGTAAGCCTAACCAAGGACATAAGAGATCTGTATGATGAAAACTATAGAAAACTCATGAAGGAAATTGAAAAAGGCACAAAGAAATGGAAAAACATTCCATGCTCATGGGTTGGAAGAATAAATATTGTTAAAATGTCATTACTACCCAAAGCAATCTACACATTCAATGCAATCCCAATCAAAATTGCACCAGCATACTTCTCAAAACTAGAACAAACTATCCTAAAATCTGTATGGAACCACAAAAGACCCTGAATAGCCAAAGCAATATTGAAGAAGAAAACCCAAACAGGAGGCATCACCATCCCCGACTTTAGCCTCTACTACCAAGTTGTCATCATTAAGACAGTACGGTATTGGCACAAAAACAGACACATAGACCAATGGAATAGAATTGAGAACTCAAAATTGGACCCAAAAGTGTATAGCCATCTCATCTTTGACAAAGCAGGAAAGAGTATCCAATGGGAAAACGATAACCTCTTTAACGGATGGTGCTGGGAGAACTGGACAGCAACATGCAGAAGAATCAAACTAGATCATTTTCTCACACCACACACAAAAATAAATTCAAAATGGATAAAGGACCTGAATGTGAGACGGGAAACCATCAAAACCCTAAAGGAGAAAGCAGGAAAAAACCTCCTTGACCTCCACCGCAACTTCTTACTTGACCCATCCCCAAAGGCAAGGGAATCAAGAGCAAAAATCAACTATTGGGACCTCATCAAGATTAAAAGCTTCTGCACGGCAAAAGAAATAATCCATAAAACTAATAAGGAACTGACAGAATAGAAAAAGATAGGACATATCAGATAAAGGGTTAGTATCCAGAATCTATACGGAACTCAACAAACTCCACACCCAAAAAACAAAACAATCCAGTGAAGAAATGGGCAGAAGATATGACCAGACACTTCTTCAAAGAGGACATCCAGATGGCCAATAGACACATGAAACGATGCTCAGCATCCCTCCTCATCAGGGAAATACACATCAAAACCACACTGAGATACAACCTCACGCCGGTCAGGGTGGCTAAAATGAGCAAATCAGAGAACTCTAGATGCTGGCGAGGATGTGGAGAAACGGGCACCCTCCTACACTGTTGGTGGGAATGTAAACTGGTGCAGCCCCTCTGGAAAACAGTGTGGAGATTCCTCATGAAACTAACAATAGAACTCCCCTAGGACCCAGCAATAACACTGCCAGGAATTTACCCAAGGGATGNGGGGGGAGATGTGCATGGAGGAGGGCACTTGTGGGGATGAGCACTGGGTGTTGTATGGAAACCAACTTGACAATAAATTCTTAAAAAAGAAAAGAATACTAAAATGCTATCTACAGAATATTAGGAAATGACATCTGATAAAGGGTTAGTGTCCAAAATTTACAAAGTGATACAACACTCAAAAAATGAGAATTCCACCTAAAAATGGACAGAATGACATGAATATACATTTGCCCCAAGAAGACAGAGAGGCAGCCAAGGCACATATGTAAAGATGCTCAACAACACTGATCATCAGGGATATACAATTCAAAAGTACAATGAGGGGGCACCTGGGCGGCTCAGTCGGTTAGGTGTCAGATCGGTTACGCTCAGGTCATGATCTCATGGTTCGTGGGTTCGAGCCCCACATTGGTCTCTGTGCTGACAGCACAGTCTGGAGCTGCTCCAGATTCTGTGTCTCCCTCTCTCTGTGCCCCTCCCCCATTGAAGCGCGCTCTCTCTCTCTCTCTCTCTCTCAATAGCAAATAAACATTTAAACAACGTGCAATGAGATAACACCTCACACTTGTCAGAGTGACTAAAATCGATGGATCACGAAACAACAGGTGCTGCCACAGATGTGGGGAAGAGGAACCTCCTGCGCTGTTGGTGGGAAAGCAAACCGGTGCAGCTACTCTGGAAAACTTCATGGAGGTTTCTCAAAAAATTGACGATAGGACTTCCTTAGGACCCAGCAGGTCCACCACAAGCCATTCACACAAATAATACAAAAATATTTCAAACGGATACACGCACCCTGATGTTTAAGCAGCATTTCTACAGCCGCCGCATTATGAAACTCCCCAAGCATCCATCACCTGGTGAATGAATGAAGCTGCAGTCTATGCAGTGCATACGGATGCAGTATATGGAATGGAATGTTATTCAGCAGTAAAAAATGAAGTCTTGTCATTTGCAACAAGGTGGACGGAGCGAGAGAATGTTCTGCTGGGGGCAGTAGGCCTGTCAGAGAAAGACAAATACCACATGATTTCACGAACACATGGAAATGAAACAACACGAAGGAGACAGTGACAGGCAGACTTAACGAGGCGGCAAACCGAGCGTTTCCACGGCGGGCGGGGGAGGGGCGGGGGTGAGCCAGGTGACGGGGATTAGGGAGCGCGCTTGTGACGCNTGTTCACAGAAAACTGGACCACCAATTTACACACGAACAACAGGTAATTGTGTTTATCACCAAAATACTTAGATAAAAAATTGACAGCTTAAAAAAAGAGAGATAAGGGCTTCCAGCTATGGCATGAATAAGTCATACAGATATAAGGTACGGCCAATGGAAGAGAGTCAATCCTGTAATAAGAGCGTTGCATGCTTTCACATGATAGGTGCACCTGTGGTTAAGCACAACATAATTTATAGACATATGGAATGACTAGGATGTATGCCTAAGGCTAATACAACAAATGTGTGAGCAATCTTTCAATTAAAAATTGACATCCTTTACACTATTTTTAATTTCTCTTTCTTTGCCATTAAGAAAGCATTCCTGGGGTGTCTGGGTGACTTTATTGGTTAAGCATAAGCATGGGACTGCAACTCAGGTCATGATAGTGCTGTCCATGAGTTTGAGTCCTGCAGCGGCCTCTGTGCTGACAGCTCAGAGCCTGGAGCCTGCTTCAGATTCTGTGCCTCCCTCTCTTTCCATCCTCCCTTGCTCAAGCTCTCTCGAAAAAGTAAACATTAAAAAATTTGTAAAAATCGTTCCTAGCTTAGAATATGTGAAATTCGTTTATACCATATTCTCTACCACCACCATCCTGATGTTGAGAACTTATCTGAAAAGTCACTAAGAATGTCTTTGATGACACGTATGTGACAAGGTCGGAATGCGACTTACAGGGAGCTAAACCTCTGTTATGAATTTACTGTATGTACATTTGGCTAATATTTTCAATGAAATGTATTTAGGGATGCAGATGGATGAATTACTGTCCATCAGGCAGATAGGTCAATTTCCTGTAAGACCATTATGCCTTCAATTACTAATTGCCATCTCTTCAGAATTAAAACAAAGTTAGGAGAAGAAAGTGTCTTCTAGTTCAGTGTAAAAGAAGACTATGGTGTTTTAAAGGGTTCACCTACCACCTGGCATCCTCAGATTGGCCGTGGACGGGAGGATAGCAACCTACTATCTTGATGCACATTTCTAGTTCCAGAGGGACAATACGGACCTTATTGTCAAATACATTTAACCAATCTCAGCAGTCTACCTCTGCCAGGCCCAGGCTGCAGGGCCTGGGGGCAGCACAATGCCTGATGCCTGGGTTCAGACCATGAGGAAGGCCAGCCAGTGTTGGGGGAATGCACAGGGCTGGGGCACTGAGGGAGATGGCTCAGGGTCACCTCCCCACAGGGTAGGCTCTGATGTTTACCTCCAAAGAGCAGCACACTCTCCCTCAAGACATCCCTCCCCATGACAAAACGTGAGGCTGAGCTCGACAGGTCCAGGAGAAATGAGGGGGACCCATCTTTTCAAATGCAATGGCCTCTGCAGACCTGGGCCCCCGGGATGTTGGAGTCTGGGAGTCACAGAACTCTGACGCCCATGATGCCAGCCTTTTCTGCCCCAACACTCAGAGCCACTTACTACATCCCCTCTCCCCTGGCCCATGTCACCCTGTCCACATACCTGGACCAGGTCCCTGCTTTCCTCCTTCCATTTCCTCTTTGTCTCTGTTTCTCTCAAACCCTATCTCTCTCTGTTTCTTCTTTTCACTTACAATGACTTGCCCAATTCCCCCATCACTCACTCAGTCTCTCTCCCTGCCTGGCTCTTTCTCCACCGCTCCCCATGCTTCGGGCCATCTGCTCTGCACATGCAGCCCTGTCCAGGTGCCCAGGGAACCCCTGTCTCACCCCCTCTCCTGTCTTGTTTTGTCCCAGGCCCTGATCACAATGGATGAGAGTCCCCCAGACAGCAGCTGCTCATGCTGACACTATAGCAATGCTGGCAGCATGTGGACAGCCAGACATTTACCCTTGGTGGCCCAGCCATGACCCAAAAGCTGCTGGACGGCTGGCTGCTTCCCTAAACTGAGAGGGAAAAGGGGCCTGCAGGGTTCAGGGTCCCTGGGGCCAAGTGCACTGGATTGGCCAGTGTAGAAGAAGCCGTATGCTTACACCCAATCTCCTGGTGGTGTCGAAGGGACCTATCTCATACCATTGACCTCTGCCCTCCCCATCTCTCAATAAGGCAACAGGAGGAGGTTTGGGCGACATCATATGACTCACTACGAGAATTGCTGCCATTTGGCTCCTCGGAGGCCACCTGGATTGCTGCTATTTGGGGCAGCTGGTAAGGTGGAGAAGGGCACAAGAGGTGGATTCATGCAGGGCCTCCTTCCTGGTGTCCTGAATCCACTCCTCACATCACAGTAGACCCTTTCCTGGAGACAGATGCCTGCCCTGATCTTCAGCACAAACCCCATAAACTAGCAGGCACCATGTGCTCATGAGGATCTGTCCACAGAATAAACCACCACCACCAGAGCTGCTATCGGATGCGTCCAGCTCCCCAGATGGAACTACGGGTCCCTCCCAGGCAACACAACCCCAAAGAATGACCTATCTTCTTCCGCCAATACTACACACTCTACCTGTTTTTAACTGCGTGTACAGGAACCCCAAAGTGTGCACTTGATGGGGAACAGAGGCACAACTGTGACAGGCATATTAGGGGACACTAGGAAAGACAAAGTGGGGGGGGGGCAGGGTGAGCGGGGAAAGCGTTTGGACCAAGGGGCCGATTAGGCACCTTCTCTAAATATATCATCACCACAGCTGGTCTTCAAATTTGAAACTGATTGTCCTCCATGACAGAGAGATTTTGAGTTACTGGAATGGGATCTTCTGTTCTCCATGCATTTTGTCTTGACCATACATGTGTGGCCTCGGATGAACACTGAATTGTGTGGCTGCATCTGTGTGTCTACCTGTAATGGAAGAGGATTCTCTTCAGATCTTAGCTGTAGATCCCTGAATGTACACATTCTCATACTTATCTTTTCCTTCTTTATAAAGTAGGACCTCAATTTTAATAGAAAAAATGCAAGGGTCATTGTTGTAACTTTTGAAACAGGGATTGCCAATCTCCCAGCCTCAGTTTGATGAAACTGAATGAACATCTGTTGATGATCTTCTGTGTGCAGATGCATTCATTTCCACACAGAGAAGGGTGAGTGCCCACTCATCCCATACGTGTTACACATTCCTCATGTGCTCAATCCCCTCTTCATCGCACTGACCTCAGAAACCAACATTGTCCCACCTCTCAGACGACAAAGCTGAGGCTCTGAGACGGCCCCACTGAGAGCTGGTATTGGGGCTGAGACAGCAGGAACACCGTCCGTGCCCCCGGATATTGTGAGGGAAGGTCGGGAGATGCAAACCTGCAGGCCGGGTGGGGACAGCAGATGCAGGGGTGCGGAGACGGGAGTCCAGCAGGGGCGGGTCCCCGCTAAGAGACTGGCTCAGGCTGGAGGCCAAGGAAGCAGCTCAGCTGATCTACAAACTTTCTTCACATTTAGTCCCACAGAGGCACACAAACTTAGGCAGACAAGCATCTCATAAGAACCAAGTTAAACTATGAATCTCAGGGCATGCTTTCACAGATCCAGAACCTTCAGAAAACCAAGGGAAACAACAGTCTTTATTTAGATAATGAACTAGGTGCACTTTGGCCACAATGACATTCCAGAGATGATAACTGAACTGTGCTTGAGCCCATGTAGCAGCTCTGTGTGCACCTCACGCCGCCCTCACGCTCCCTGCCCAGGCTGGGCCCCGCCAGAAATGGCCTCCAACTCCATCTCACTGAGTCCAACACTCTCCCCCCTGCACCATCTCAGGTCTTCCTTCTCGTCCACAGTCTCCAGTTCATTCCCATGAGATTCATGCCTCCGGCTCTCGTACTTGAGAACCCATTCCTGGAGCTTCCACTACTACAGATCAGAAGCTCTGTGTTATTTAACGCACGTAACTCTCTCCCTGTGAGGACACCTGAAGCCCCCGACGGGACGGGTGTCCCTCATCTCTCGCAGAGCCAGGAACACGGACTCCGTACAAGGCACATCTGCAGAACTAATATGCCAGCTTTTCTATAAAAAGACTCTTTCCTTCTCCACAAGTGACTCCTGAAGCCCAGCTCAGTAAGAGAAACTGACGCAGCCCAACATCTGTGTGTCCTGAGAAACCGAGGAATCTTAACAGTGTCCTCGGCCAGCAGCACCCTTGCACTGCAAAGCCTGGGAGCCCTTCCCTACCTCTTCTCAAAGACTCAACAAGACACAAGCTGACATGCTGAGCAAGTGAACTCATACTGTTCAGATCATCCTACAAATCGTCGAGGTGGAGATGGTAGGTGCTGTCCCAAGGACACCAGGGAGCTGGAAGTGGCTCATCGAGCCCATGAACGGTGATAAAAGGGGGTGTGTGGGGAAGGGCTTGCAGGGTGGTCCTGGTAAAGGAGGAGGTGCTCTTGCATCCATGTGGGCCTACAGAAGAGAAGGGACAGGTATGTTGGTACAGAAGCAGAATGCCCGCCGGGAGCTAAACACAGTATGGTGGTGACAGCACCTGACCCCTTGTTCAGCCACAGGTTCTGGGAGAACAGAGCATCGGAGCCCCAAAACGCGACCCTCCCACGAGGTTCCACCTGCAGCCTGAAGGCACCAGAGGCCACGGGGAGAAACTACTGTCACCACACGTCACCGCCCATGGTAGCAAATGCAGAAAGCCAAGGCGTCCTGTTCGAGAAGATTGATGGCAGTAACGCCAGTCTAGTAAAGGAGCACGTTCCAGAGAGGCGGGCGTCTATGTCCAGGACCCCTGGGGCCCTCCTGCACCACATGTGCAGACTTTTTATTTGCACGCTGAGAACAGACAGAACGTGAAGGAATGAAAAGCCCAGCACCAGCACCACACAGAGATTCAGAGCCACCCCAGGGTCAAAGCGCAGATTCCGGCTCATGTCGTTCCTCGCTTTGCTTCCCTCCCTGACAAAGGCATCTTGTCTGCAAGACCACAGAGACCTCTGAGGAGATGGGGAATCCCAGAGTCCTCCAAGGGGACTGGAAACGGCTTTTCTGAGAGAAACATGTTACCTGTGCACGTTCATTGGTCTCAGGTGTGTTTATCTTAACTCACAGATAATTCTGATTTTAAGTACAATAGGAATGGCAGAGCTATTTGTCCCACTGTAAAAGGGAGGTGGAAATTCTACATAAACGAATGAACACAAACATATCTTGATTTCAGGTGTAAAGTATCATGAGACACAGTACCTGTTACAACAGCTCTCGGACAAGAGCACCGGCTCATATAAACACAACTGAACGACTGTGTGAGGCGCCGTCCCTGCAGGGAACCCCGATTCCCTCCCTTCATGACTGCAGTTCCAGATACATTTTCTAGTACACAGGCCACTTCCGATAATTCAGAGTGTTTTCACCTACGGGGCAACTGGAGAAATTCTCTATCGCACATTTACCAACACAGAGGGGACAGTGATGGATTCTGAAATCTATCTAAGAACAGTCAGCACTGCACAAAGCACACAATATAAAGTCAGAAAGAGTTTTCATCTTTTCCAGTCATGGGGCTGATAGCAGACATTCTGAACAAGTTCATCCCTTACACTGAAACAGGAGAAAATGAAAATAATAACAATAATCTCGTGTAAAGTAGGTGCGGAAGGAGTCAGCCACATCAGGGGACTTGAGTGTGCAGTGAAGTGTCGTCCTCCTCAAGTTATTTCTACAAACACAAAGTGAGGGCCATGTGGCCCTCAGCCTCCACGCACTTGTGGCTTCCAGAGGCGCTGACCAACATGATGATCTTAACATGGAGAAGCCTGGGGGCTTTTGAGGAAGAAGTAAAGAAAATAGTAAAGACACCATAGGACATAGAAAACCAGATAAGGCCAGATAGAAGTTTCCAGAAATCATGACAACTGAAAAGGGCAACTGATTTTACCTTGTCTTTCTGTTAGAGACACAACCAATGTTCCCCATGGGAGCGGCGCCATGGCCTGGGTCTCATAAAGCCCAGAGGCGGATGGAGGTTGATTCTGACTTGCGCAAACTGTGCAGAAACACAATGTGTACTAGGCTTTCCAAACAAACACTAGACAATGTGTCACAAAGAAGCATTGTCCAGAGAACATACCCCACAGTCAGTCCCTGTATCATTACCAACAGTCAATCCAGTTTGGGCCAAAGTGAAAGGTCAGACACAAAGAAATGAAGTATGAAGAGAGTAGTTGAAGGTGGAAATATTTCGGAGTAACTATCTTGGTTTTCGAGACAATGGGACTGTGACTGGATGACAAAGAAAAAGTGAGGAAAGTGTAAAATCTTTCAAGCCAAACAGCTCAAATGTATGGAAGATAAACACTGTCACCAGGTTCACTTTCAAAATTCTCTGCATTAAGAGGAGCAGAACTGTTCAACATGGCTAGAAACCTGTAGTGCTCTCTCCCAGCAGCACTGAACAATATAAAAATTAAGCCGAGGTTATGAAAACAAATTCTGCCCAACTCCTCAATATAAGAAGCAGTGAACAGCACAGAAGGCTGAAGGGCTCAATTCACTCAACGACCAAAGGGCTCAAACACCAACATTCTTTATTTTATTTTTTTAATAGTTTATTGTCAAGTTGGTTTCCGTATAACACCCAGTACTCATCCCCACCACC
>NW_027532428.1:397280-428978 GCF_008692635.1 Crocuta crocuta | reverse complement strand
CCCTTCCCCTCCCCCCACCCCTACCTGCCCTCAGTTTGTTCTCAGCATTCAAGAATCTCTCGTGGTTTGCTTCCCTCCCTCTCCCCCACGTCCCTTAGCTTCGACCAGTCACGGCGAGTTAAGTGGCAGAGCTTCATCCATTAGAACACAGTAAGCAATTAGTAAATGCTTGGTAAGTAAACAGATGAAGCTCTGCCCAAATGTTGGGACCTAATTCCAGAGCTCAAAGAGCTCACAGTCTAGTAGGATAAAGTCACAACAGAATTAGCTAATTTGTGTGTATCTTTGGATATTCCTAGCTAATAGGCCGTAGTGCCAGGTGATTCTTGTAAGGTTTAAATGAGATATATGCTTCGAAAACTGTGACTAATTTAGAACAGGTAGCTTTTGCCTACAGAAAGCAGCACTCTTTCCAGTGAAAGTGACAGAAATCCAGCTCAAGCTGATTCAGTTTGGAAGAAATTCATTCTCTTAGGTCACTGAAAGCCTCACTTCAGGTGTGGCTGGATCCAGGAACTCCACCAATAGCATCAGAACAAAACGCACTGTCTCCATCCTGCCTTCCTGCACAATAGCTTCATTCCATGGAAGGTTTTCCACCTTGTGACACAATGGCTTCCATCAATTCCGGGAGGACATCCTGTCTTCCTTACAATGCTATCAGCAAGTTATTTTTCTCTCCAGGACAGAAACAAACTGGTGAACCCAGTTCTTACTGGCTCAACTGCCCTGTCTTGAACCCATCACTGTGCTCAAAACAACTCTGAAGGAAAATAACAAAGGATGAGCTCCACCCAAAATGGACAGGAGAAATGGTTCCCCAAAAGAAAAATAAGGGTGGTGTTGCCCAAAAATGAGGCAATTTGAGGCAGGTAATAGTTATCTATGATTATTCAGTACTGTAATTAAATTGAGGTGACCAACTAACTCATCTCTAATTTCCTTCTAGTGCCAAAACTCTATAAATTCATTCGCTCATTTAGCATTACACATTGAGCGCATACTATGTGGCAGACCCTATTCCAGGCACTGAAGACAGAACGATGAACAAAGTAGGTGAAATTTAAGAATGTATATCACACATGGTACATATATGTTGAAACAAAATGAATATTCTAGTTGACATAGAATTGATAATTTTATGAGTTAAGATCATGTTTGTATCTATAAAGGAGCTATTAAGGACAGAAGCAAGAATTTTCAGGACCACATTATATGAAAATTTCAATAATTATATGTATGTATGTAAGTCGTATGTAAAAACAACAACAAATACATGTTTTAAAGAAACATACCAGAATCTGAACCTAGCCACCTGTCAGCTGATTAGAGAACAAAAATGTTCACAGGGAACAATTTTTAAAAACATGTTTGGAGGCGCCTGGGTGGCTCAGTCGGTTGAGCGTCTGGCTTTGGCTCGGGTCATGATCTCACAGTTAGTTGGTTCAAGCCCTGCGTCGGGCTCTGTGCTGACAGCTCAGAGCCTGGAGCCTGTCTTCAGATTCTGTGTCTCCCTCTCTCTGTGACCCGCCCCTGCCCATGCTGTCTCTTTCTCAAAAATAAATAAAAATACATTAAAATTTTTTTAAAAAAACATGTTTGTACAATGAGTTTGTTGGCTATTATCAGAGAATTGTTTGACTGATGACCTTTGACTTTGAATACACGTGCTAACATTTTTAAAGTAATGCTTCTGAAGAACGAGGCACTTCCTCCATTTGTTTACTCAATAAACGAAGTCAAATATCACATGCTGCCCTTATACAACTTCCAATACATGGGCTTTTGACAAGTCAATATTTTGTTAAAAATGTTAAGAATATCTGAATATTTCAAAGAGCTCCTTTGGATTAGAGGTAAGGCATCAAACTAAACTAGCACTGTACCAATAGCTATTGCCTATCCCTACCCTTCATATCTTGAAGTCCATTTCAGAGAACTGACAAGTAAATATGTATTTGTGATCAGTTATTGTGTCCTAAATATTCACTAATATTTTAAAGACAACATTAATCAGATAAGTTTCATTGTTGTATAACTTGAAGAAAACCCATACTTTTTCCTGGTCCTCACTTTCATTATTTGTAAAAGGCAAAGAATGGACTTGGTATAATCTCTATGGAGTGATATATGCATATATATGCGTATACCTACATACAGACACACACACACACACACACACACACACAATCTCTGTATCCCTAGCATCAAGCCCCAGTATTTATTCAATAAAGACACATTCAGTGAGCAAACCATTTAAGGAATAATCAATCATTCCCCAAACTGCAAATCCATGTTTTCATTCTCAACTTACTGGAGGCAGAGAGAAAGAGACAGACAGACAGACAGACAGAGAGAATAAGGACAATGGAATGAATTTTTCATAAAACTAACCTTCATTTGATTCAGGAATTGTATTTTATTTTGAGAAGTATTTCTTACTTACATGTTTGGTATTAAAATGCCCGTATCATTTATGAAATGATCGTGATGGTATTTTAAAGTTACTTTTTACAAAATGTCCTCTCTTGGCAAAAGTGGAAGTTAGTACATTCTGTTGATCCCCCAGTTCTTCAGTTTCTTTAAAGTTTTTAATCATCTTTGAAACCAATAGTGTAGTGAACCAAAGGCAGGAATGATTCCTGAAGTTCTCTCAAGCTCTTTTCTTGCTGGGTGGTTTGACCCTTAGAACTGCATCCTGGGAGTGACGCAGCACCATGGACAGATCTCCCGATGTGGGGGCCCATCTGGGCGGACAAAGGGCTAGATTTACAGGAGGAGAATACGGTACAGTCTCTGCTTTGAGCATGGCAGTCTTCACGGGAGCACACAACTCTAGGCCTAATACCTAAATGAATGAGTTTAAGTCTCCATTGCATAAAATATTCAGCTGATGATTGCACTCGTTTCATTAACTGCATTCTCAGAATAAATTGATGGGCTTTCCCTTTCACCTTGTAATTAACTTTGTTGAGAATTCTTACTGGGGTTTTCAGGCAGCTTCCTAAAACCTTTGATAAATTATTTGAATATATGTACTACGGGATTAAACTATGTTGTTTAATTTTATATTGGCTGTTATTTTTAAAAGAAGAAACAGTTCAACTCTAATCTTGAAGAACAACATGCTGATTGAACTGAAAATAGTAGCTTGAAAAGGATCTGTACTCAACTCTTGACAGCTAATCCTGAAATTTCGACCCTTCCATGTCAGATGCGGCATTTTTGGTTTCCTGCCAAAAGCAATGTGACCCTAGCCGAACAAAATCCCCTTCTCCCATTAGATAATTTGTATAAAACTAATCAAACCTGTGAGAAAGACCTGTATTCTAAGACTGATAGATGCCCCCTCAATCAAAGGTGAGGAAAATCAGTACATGAAATGTTTCTGGGTTTTTTTCCACTATCATTCCTGGGAAGTTGTTAGCTCATATTTCTCTCAGAACAAAGTGTCAATTTTCTCAAGAAAATGTCCTAATTTCTTCACTCCCCTTTGGGCCCATGCGTTTTGAGGAGGTCTCCTTCATGCACCCACAACATCCTGCCCTTACACCGACCATGCTTCTTTGCAATGACCTGTTTACTCTATGGTCTCATAAACTCTAAGAGGACAGTTCCTATTTTTGTCTTATTCATCTGTATACCTCCAATTCCTAGCACGTTCCCTGGCTCTTAGCAGGATTTTAAGAATTGTCAGTTAAATGTCAGTTGCTTCGATGGAAATACTAATGACAAGAAATCAGACAAATTGGCTAAATCTGAGTCCTCCAAGACAGAAATGGTGAGGTTATCTCAACTGGTCCATTTTCAAAGATTGGTGTAGTCTAATACAGTGAATGTTAGCAGACACCAATACATAAGGAAATGAAAGAGAAGAAGAGACCTAATTTGGAGCATCACCAGGTGTGGGTCCATGGGAAAGGCACCAGAAGGGACATGAATAGAGTAGAAAACTTGCAGCCAGAGATGGGTTCCTGTTTGAACCCACACATAGGACCTGAACTCCTTATCAAACGTTTCTGTGGTCTTCAGCAGGTTACTTAAACTCTCTGCGCCACGGTTTTCTCATCTGTAATATGTGGGTGCAAGATCTTTTTCAATTATTTCATGGGGTTACTGTGAGAAGTAAAATGCATGCAGGTGACAGGGGCAGAACAAACATTATTCTGTTTAATTACTCCTTTTATATCCACATAAAGTGTCAAAAACATAGGAGGCATGTTGCATCATTTAATCCTGAGACATAAATAGAAACTCTCTCCCAAAGAAACTG
This sequence comes from Crocuta crocuta, assembly GCF_008692635.1. NCBI lineage: Eukaryota > Metazoa > Chordata > Mammalia > Carnivora > Hyaenidae > Crocuta > Crocuta crocuta. Next base: position 424,705 of record NW_027532428.1, on the reverse strand, counting down.
CGTCCAAGAATAGCCTTCCCCTAGTATGGAAGGAACAGAACTTGGCATCTTTTAAACAAAACCAGACACTGTGATGGACACTTAGGCTTTCTTTACAAACAGTCCTACAGCTGGTTTGAAGCACCTTGGAAAAGCAATGCAAATCTACTTGGGCAATGCCATGGGGCCAGCATGAGTAGCGATTTTTTAAAATAGCCCAGGAGATGGCTTACAGAAAGTGGTAGGGTTTTTTTTTTTTTTCTTTTCTTTTCCTTTAAGGGCTCTGTTTCTGTGTTGCTCGCACACACACATACACACCCTCATGAATACACAATCTCATTTTCTGGGTGAAAATACAAGGTGAGTTTGAGACCATGCAGATTCCTATGGGCCTGGTCTGCCAGTGTAAATAAAATATTAAAACCAATAATCCTAACAGAACAAAAGCTTATGTGTGTCAACAGGAATAGAAGAAAAACATGACAGAAACAAATGGTGAAGAATAGGACAGCTGCTCCATCAGAACTATTTCTTTGGGAAGAAATTGATAGATTCTTCAGTTCACATTGGCATCAAAAACATTAGTAGTCACACACACACACACACAGACTGTGTCACCAGCTGACACACACAGGACAAACATTTTCACTCTGAGATGTCAACTGCATGATGAATTCATGCTGGTGTGTATCATCACCGCCTCATTAATGGACCACATTAGCATGAATGGTCACTCATTCACAAACGATAAGAGAAATGGCCAACATTTAGGCTACCAGCCACTATGCTAAGTTCACTTTATGTGTTCATGCATTTAGTCCTTGCAAACAATCTTGTGTTTTGCTCCTTTTATAGAATGGAAAACTGAGGTTCAGAAAATGAAATGAATTTTCCCAAGATTACATAGCCAACAGGCGATAGAGCAGATGCCCAGTTACATCTACCTCCCAAGCCCATGTCCCCCGCTGCCTCACTGCACTATCTCAAAGACATATTGGACACGTTTAGTAGGCATCAACCACACGTGAGAGACCCTTCCATAACACTGAATAAATACTTCAAGAGAAAACCAGAACTCTTGATCTCAAACCACACAAAATGGATTCAAGCCATTGCACTGAACCTATAAATGTGTTTAGTTAATCCACTACAAATCCAACCCCTAACTCTACCTACCTTCATCACTTACTGACTCACGTGCCCAAACCATAACAGTCAGAGATCTTCCGATGGAAGAGTTTTACTATGCCCCATTGAGGAAAAGAAGGCTCACATTTCAGAAGTAAGAGTGCTGGTAGCGATGGCTTCTTTGAAAAGAGTTAGAGCCTCACAAGAGTGGGAATTCAAGTTCCCTCAAACTCAAAGTCCCAAGGGTCCTGCTAACAGGTTCCAATGGCTAGAGATTCATTCATGCATGCATGTGTTTGTTCATTCAACAAATCCCTAATGAACACTGCACACTGTGTCATTTCACTGAAGATACGGGGGTGAATAAAACAAGCACAACCCCTGCCCCCACCCCAACAAAGCTGAAAACAACAATCTCCACCCCACTTCTCAAGCACGGCCTTCTGGAGAACCAGCCCCACCACCGCCATGAGAGGGGCTGAGACACTCTCCCCCCACTCAACTGATTGAACCAGGGTCACACAGCTGGTCTGGGGAAGCCAGGCCACTGGGTGGTCAGAAGCTAATCCTGTTTTCTTTCTCTGCATAATAGGAACTAAAAGACACAGCAGGTAAAGACAAAAGTGATCCTTTACTCACTCCACCTACTAAAATTCTGAAGGTAGCCCTCATTCCTACCCTTCCTGAGCCTGGATGCTCACCAGAAGATACCCCATGTGTATCCAACAAAGTTCGGGCTACGCAGTCAGACAGACCTGGGGATGAACCCTATTCTTCTATTAACTCTGACACCATGGACATGTTCTTTCGCTTTTAATTTTTATTATGGATATTTCAAATACACACCAAGATAGAATGGATTCCCATGTATTTGGCCACCAAATTAATAATAATAAATAATAATAATATTTATTAGTAGTAGTAGTAAGCAATAATAATATTTTCCCTCTTTTGTTTCACCTACCATTCCCCACAATTTTATATTTGCCTGGCAATTTTTAAAGTAAATCTCAGTCATCATGTTGGGTGAGTTCCTTAGTTTCTATAAATCTGTTTTCTCCTTCATGAGACTGGAATAATGATACCCCATCCATAGACGTTTTCATTCACAAAAACGGAGGGGGCTGCTGCAGGTCAGCCCGGGTCCCTCAGTGTGGGGCGCCGCTGTGACAATACAAAGCACGTGCTCTCGTGCACTTTACTCTGTAGTGGAAGCGGCACAAATAAGGAGGCAGACACTTTCAGAAGGAACAGAAGTTATGAAGAAAGTGATGGGGAAAGAGGAGCACTAGTTAACGTGGGGGCCAAAGGGAGACAAGGAAGTCCTCTCCAACGAGGTGGCTTTGGACGCACGATGTCAAAGGGTAGAGGCTTGGAAGGAGGGTTCTGTAGGCAGGGAGCACAGTAAGAGCAAGGGTCCTGGGGCAGGGACGGGCAAGGCTATTCAAGAGTTGTTTTCAGTACAAAATGAGCTAATGCGTCCAGAGGTTTAACACAGAATGACTGGCAAATAGCAAGTGCTCAGTAATGTTACTTACTGTTCCTCCTAAGGAAAGACTCGTCACCAGACCTACACTGGAACGTTCTGGAAGTAGCTCTCTTTCCTACAGTGCCAATGGATCTGTGGGTTCACTTCACATTTCCTTCAACCACTTCAACTCCTGGGGGGGGGGGGAGACTTTTCCCCCTTCTGCAAATACCTGTACCCAAAGGAGAGCTCACGTAGTGTCATGGTTAAAACACAGACCTTGAGGTCTGAGTGGTCTGGTTTAAATCCCAGCTCCACCGTTTAGTAGCCGTGTGAACTCTGGAGAAGTCGTTTCACCTCTCTGAGCTCCAGTTTCCCCACCTTTATGATGGTGGAAATCACAGTACTAACCTAATAAGGTTTTGAACATTCAGTGTGGAGGGGTTAGCATGCTGCCTATATCAGTTACTGTTAACATTTCACCATCTGACACATTTTTACTTTTATACATCTGATTAGGAAATTCCCCTGATTTTTAAAAGATATCTGGGGATATCCCTCCCAGTGTCTCCAAAAGTCAAGTGTAGGACATCTGGGCGTCTTGGTAAATATAGGAAACGAATGGAAATCCATTTGGCCCTAGATATGAGCTGCACAACATCTTCAGAAGCTGAAGCGTGGTCTCCTTTTTATCTGGTTCCTTCTAACCTGCTGGGAAATGGCCCTGGAGGTGGGGGGAGGTCAGGGGAGAGCTCAGGGTGGATGGGAGCCTCATCTTTCTGATGGATTCTGTGTCCAGAAACCTCAAGCCAGCATTTCTCCATTTGGCCTGAGAGGTCACCTGCTAAGTCAATATTGTAACATCAACCCAATTCCAAAGACAGGCTGCATGTTTGGGTGGAACACTCAGAGGGGACTCTGTCCCATGAGCTTATGTGAGAACACGGTCAAGACGTCAACCGGTTCTATTCCAACACTGACCAGTTTTATGTGGATGCTTTTATAGACTCTGGGAGACACTTTTTTCTACTGTGGCAATAAAGGCTTTGTAATTGCTGCTGACTTATTTACTGTTGTTTTCAGTCCTTACCACATCGTTAAATAATACTGCATACCCAACGTTCTTCCACCAAGCTGGCTGTACGAAATACAATGTAGTATCCTGGGACAGAAGAGAGACATAAGAGAACTAGTGAAATCCAAACACTATCCAAAGTTTAGCTAAAAAGAATGTACTAATGTTGATGTCCGAGTTTCGACAGGTGTACCACAGTAATGAAAGATGTTAACATCAGGGGGAAGTGGGTGAGGAGTATACAGAACTCTGGGTGTTATCTCTGCAATTTCCCCGTAAATATAAAATTATTTCAAAATTAAAAGTATTTACATGTTTTAAAAAGTATACTGCTAACACAGATGAGCTGTGAAACATCAATCTGGGCTCTCTCTTGTATCCACAACCTTCAGTCACATCTCCCATCCTTTTTTTTTTTTAATGCTTATTTTTGAGAGACAGAGACAGAGTGTGAGTGGGGAAGAGGCAGAGAGAGAGGGAGACACAGAATCCGAAGAAGCTTCCAGACTCCAAGCTGTCAGCACAGAGCCTGACGTGGGGCTCAAACTCCCAAACCGCAAGATCATGACCTGAGCCGAAGTAGGAGGCCTCACCAACTGAGCCACCCAGGCGCCCCTCACATCTCCCATCCTTAAGACCAAAGTGAGCCTGTGTTTACTCTGCACTCCCAAAAAGCATGGGGAGTGTGCCTGGCAGGCTGGGGGGATGGGCTGGGGGAGACAGAGGCACATTCATAGCACTTGAGGACAAAATGTGCCTTCGAAAGGAAACTGGAATTATACAGAAGCTGAGGGGCATTTGTGAAAAATCACTATCTCATGTGAATCGACATCCTGTTCAAAGAGGTCGAGGCCTTTTTGATTCTCAGACTAAATATTTTCAGGCAATGTCACTGAATGCCTGGAAAGAACATGAACAGCATCAGCTGAAAAAAATTCATCTTCAGATGCCAAGGCAAGTCTTGCGTCTCACAGGAAAAATCAACCCTAGCAAACTGATAAAGGGAAGTTGACAACACTTCCCCACATTGACGCTGTCTCTCCCCACCCACCCCAATTTGCCCTTACCCTAGTCCGTGTCCACTCTCTTCTCTCTAAATATCCAGATTTCTGCAGACTTTTGATTCTCTTAGCTTGACCAAAGCATAATGGAAAGAAATGAAAGGGGTCTGGCATTAGTTTCAAGATGAGGAAGGAGGGGCACCTAGGTGGTTCAGTCGGTTAAGTGTCCAACTTCAGCCAGGTCATGATCTCACAGTTCATCGGTTCAAGCCCCACATCGGGCTCTGTGCTGACAGCTCAGAGCCTGGAGCTGCTGCAGATTCTGTGTCTCCCTCTCTCTCTGCCCCTCCCCTGCTCGCACTCTGTCTGTCTCTCTCAAAAATAAATAAGCATTTTTAAAAAAAGATGAGAAAAGAGAAATAGATGGAGATGAGTATTCTCTGAAAGCTATGTGAGGGGCTTACTGAATAGAGATAAAAATAACATTCAAGTCTGGGTTATCAAATTCCCAGTCAAATCTAGCAACTTGAACGTTTAGTGAAGAATACCCCAACAATGGCATGATGGGCCCGTCTTGGTATATCCAAATGGATGCATCTTGCTTTCCATTTTTGGTAAGGGTAAATCTTCATTGCTCACGATGTCCAGAGAAGGGTTCCATTCCCAATAGGTACATTCCTATTGTGGCCCCAAGAGCTGGCCTAACTTCTCAGTTGAATGGATTCCTTCTCTCCTAGTTCTCTATAGGTCAAAATGGGCTCTGGTGAATGCCTGGCCTCTTGAACCCTTAATAATTGATAAATATCAGTCATTTAGGCCAATCCTCTCAAAGAACTCCCCAAATCATTCCCTCTTCTAACCATGTAACAATTCAACCACGGGGGCACACAATTCAACCACAGCAGTGACCTTCACAATTAGATGTAAACTTAGTAAAGCAGCTCCGTGTTTGCACACAGAGCAGAAAAGAGGTAAGTGTCAGACGTCACATCTAAGGCCAGACCTCACCACCACATTGTCTCCTCTTCACCTACGCTTCGCCATGTCTTTACTGAGATAGGATTATCCTTGAACGACATACACGATTGTAGGTATAATGGCATAGGCATGCATCTTCGACACGAGTAGTATTTTGACCCCAAACATCATTCTGTTTCTCCCGCTGTGCACAACGTGAGAGGCAGCCCAAATGCTAGTGTGAATCTCCTTTACCCAGTGGTTCCGTGGTGAGCGGCCGAATATCAGTCCTGCCTATTCACTTCCCGAAACGGCCACCTAAACGGTCACCACCTCCCTGCCTCCAAACACAACAAGTAGGCTTCCTCATCCACGCCACCTCTTGGACCAGGGAGAGCTTCTCAGGGTACACACCCACAGGTGACACTGCCATGGTTTAGGGTACATCCACATGCTCTTAACAAACCAGAACCCTCTGAGTCCATATCCAGGGAGACAGAGAAGGAAGGGGAGCTGTTTGAGTGAGTCCAGCCTGCCTGCTGAAATTTATACACACACACACACACACACACACACACACACACACACACACCTGCATAGCACAGATTCTCAAATAGTGTCTGCCAAGCAGTGGCAATAGCATCACCTGGGAGCATGTTAAAAGGCAAATTTTCAGATGCACCAGACCCACTGCCTCAGAGACCCCAGGGGAAGCCAACTGTGTTTTCAGGTGCACATTCCAGGGTGCTAGGCTTACAGAGGCCCCAAGCTTGGGGACTGAGTCGTTGCTCAGGGGGCAAGGAGACAATGGCCCAAAACCCATGGCTGGTGAGAAGTGTCAGATGTGAAATACAGATAAAACAGCAAGAGTGCCGCGTGAATTAGAGGAAAAGATTGAGCGTGCCAAGACACAAGAGAATAACAACAGCTCCCATTCATTCATTCATTTATTCATTCACTCAACAAACAGCCATTGCCCACTATGTGCCAGGCACTAGTAAAGCTCTGGGAACACAGCCAGTGTGCAAGACACACAAGATCACAGTCTTCCTGGAGCTTGGATTCTAGGGGACAGGATAAAAAATACATGCGTGTTAAGTAAATAAAAAAGTGTAACGTGATCAAGTGACACCGGAACATGGCAGCGTTATTCACAACAGCCCCAAAGTGGAAACAACCCAAATCAGCTACTGAATGGACACACAGAATGTGTGATACGCAGTGGCGGATGATTCGGCCACGAAAAGGAAGGCGGCATTAACACCTGCTACAACATGGATGGAACCGGGAAACTTGAGGCTCCTGCAAAGGGCCCAAAAAGCCACAGGGTACATGGTTCCGCTTCCATCAAGTGTTCAGAACAGGCTAATCCCTAGAGACACAAGGCAGACCAGAGGTGGCCACGGGCTGGAGACGGGGGGCACTGCGGAGTGGCTGTGGGGTGTATACGGACCAAGAAAGTGTTCTGGAATCAGATAGTAGTGACAGTTGCTTGAACTTTGTGAATACATCAAAAATCACTTACTTGTACACTTTTCCAAAATTCTAACTAAACAGAAAGAGAGAAAGTGATCAGTAAAGGCTTTCCTGAGGAGTTGACATTTGGGCTGAGCCCTGAATGGTAAGAAGGACTTGGTTGTGTAAAGATGATGGAAACAAGCTTCCTGCAGAGGGAGCAGCCAGTGCAAAGACCCTGTGGCAGGAAAGTGTTCAGATATTTGAGGTACAAGCCAAAAGGCCAATGAAGTTGGAGGGTAGCCAATAAGGAAGGGAGCATTCAAGGTGAGGATTATCCTACCCAATTTATGGAGCAAAAACACTCTCCAAGGTCACCAGCACATCACTGCAGGGACTGAGATACAAACCTGAGTGTCTCTGAAATCCGAGTTCAGCCTCCTTCCTCACTCTGTGCTGTAAGCACAATCTGAAACTCAAGGCGGCTACAGGAAAGGGAACTTGGAGGTAAAGCAGGCCCTCCAAACCTGATTTGCCTTTTCCACTTCTAAACAGGTTCTTCATCATGAGCTTCAGGGATCTCTGGACCCCTTGGGAATTGAATGGAAATTTTCTTTGTGCATTTTTCTCAAGCAAGAAGCTGTAGTACTCACCAGATTCTCCTGGAGTCCCCCCCGCCCCCAGAATGCCTAATTATTTGGGGTTTCAAGAGGTTAGCAAAGTAAGTTATCAGGACAGCAACCACGAACTTGGTCAGCGCTGCTTACTACAGATCCCCTGGGCTCCTCCGGAAGCCTGAAATTCCTGAAAATTTAGCCCAAAAGGCAAGGATGCTTTTCCCCAAGACAGCCCTTAACAGGGTGTACAATTGAGATGAGAGTTTTTTATTTTTTATTTTTTAAGGTTTATTCATGTTTTAGAGACAGAGAGAGACAGAGGATGAGTGGTGGAGGGGCAAATGGGGGGTTGGGGAGACACAGAATCAGAAGCGGGCTCCAGGCTCTGAGCTGTCAGCACAGAGCCCAGCGTGGGGCTTGAACTCATGGACCGTGAGATCATGACCCGAGCCGAAGTCGGACGCTCGAACAACTGAGCCACCCAGGCACCCCTGGAGATGAGAGTTCTTAAGAGGCCTCCATATCCTGGATAAGTAGTCTTCAAAGTAGAGTCCACTCATTTTATGGACCGCATCAGACAATTCGGCATAAGGACAGGAAACCGGAGAACTCCTGTGTATGCCCTTTAGTCGTAAATGTGAGGAATCAATGCAATGTGTGTACGGATGCTGGCACCCCCACTGGACATGCCCACGTCAGACAGAATCAGGAAGCTCAGACCAAGAACAGTGACTGGCAGCGTTGCCCATATTACAGCTATGTGCCCCCCTAAGGAGATATGCAGGTAAATATCTAGGTTAAACGAGGCTAACCATCGCTAAGCAGGCACATGGCTTAAAAATATCCCCCAGAACAGAACCACGGGCTGAAGAAAATACTGGTAGAGGAAGTACAAGAAAACAATGGAGCTGACTCTCCCATTCTCTTCAACAGCTAGCTTGTCACAAGGTTAAAAACAATGATGTTCCATTCGGATCAAAGCAAAGTCAGCCCAAAATAATCAAAACTCTCATGAAAAATATTCAAAATATGGACTGTTTATTAATGGTAAGTTTCATCCTCAACATATATCATGCTTTGACGCTACGTAATGATTGCATGATGTCATCGTGCTTACCAATAAATTTTAAAATAATATTTACTACAGCTTCAGCTCAGTTTAAAATTGTTCTTTTATAGATGCTTTATAATGTACCTAATAACTGTTTGCTGGTCCGTGCACATAATTATTAGTACAGCAAATGTGTATGCCTTAGGGTACATACGAAAAAACATGTTAAAATACGTGTCCAAAAAGCTTCATACATAACACAACGGAAATCACAAACTATGTGCTATAAACCAAACAAATTCTCAAGGATTTGCCATCCAATTGTGGCACATAGTTCGGGTACTTCTCAAACCATGTGCATTCATGCTACCTAGGGGTCTTGTCAACATGCAGATTCTATTTCAGTAAGTCTGAGGCAGGGCATGAGATTCTTCTGCTCAAGCTCCCAAGTAATGAAAATGAGGCTGCTCCACAAGACACACTCTGAGTAGTAAGTTCCTAAAAAAAAACAGAATGGCGAATTTTAAGCGTCCACTTGGCTGGGACACGGGGTGCCCAAATATCCGCTCACATATCATTCTGGAAGCGTCTGAGAATGTGCGCTTGGATGAGATGAATAGGGACATTCAACAGACTGAGTAAATTGCCCTCCATTGTCTGCGTGGGCCTCGTCTAATCAGTTAAAAGCACGCACAGAACAAAAGGCTGACCCTCTCCTGAGTAAAAGGGAATTTTCCTGCCTGACAGGTTTCCCACAGGTTGTTTCTCTGGAGAACCCTCACTATCACAGGTACTTTACTAAAGAAGCTATACTTACTCTTGATATCCCTTGACCGAGTCCAGAACAATTATGCTGAAACATGGCCATTTTGGCAGGCAAAGATGAATTAATATCGGCAATTTCTTAAGGTTCAACTCAGTGTCGATTTCCTTCTAGATGTACTTGTATGTTTCTTGTCTCGGGCGAGGTGACTGTTAGTTCTTTGAGTGCAGGGAATGTGTCTGTACTGTCACTGTTCTCTTACAGCTCTCACAACAGTGCTACGTATGCCATAGGGGCTCAATAAACACCTATTAAATGAAGACGGGAATGGGTGAATGAATGGATGCATGAATGAATGAATGAATTAAAGAGGAGATACTTTCTTTTGTAAACTATGATGTCAGAATTCCTCTGCACCAGATACCGTTCTAGGCACTGAGGATACAACAGTAGAAGAGATTTGGTGTCCCGCACTCCTTGCTGTGGACAGTAATGCAGAGACAGATAATGAACTAGCAAACCAGTAAATTAATAAGTTAATTTTCGGCTGTAATGTGAAATGAAGCAAGTAACACCAAGCGATGGGCTGGAGGGGGCAAGGGCAGTGGTCACTGAGCCTGGGTCATCAGGGACGGTTTCCCAGAGAAGGCGACATTAGAGCTGAGCCGTCAATGACAGGGAACCAGTCAGTACGTGAGGTCTGAAGGGGGAGCATTAGAGCTAAGCCAACACAACAGCTCCCAGCTAGCAATGAGCTTGGCATATTTGAGGAACGAAGAGAGAATACAGTTTTCCTTCACTTTCCAATTACAGTGACCAAATAAAAGACCCCAACATTCCCAAACAGAGCTCAGAATCTCCGCATCTTGCTTCAATGTTTCCAGGAGTCCCAAGGTCTAAACTAAGTTCTGACAGGTACACACTTGAATAGGATTCCTGAGCATGTCCTCTTATACCAGAAGCATCTTTGAGTTTTTCAAGAACGCAAGAGCCAGGGGCAGGAGGTAACTTTCTGGAGTGGTGGTTACACGGTACAGGCAAAGCTCCTCAAACCACACTTCAACTTAAAATGGGTGCTTTTTATTGTGTAAATTATACTCCACTGCATGTGATTGCTAAAATGCAAGGACTCCAACGCCCAGAGAGAAGGAACCCGCCATGAAAAAGAAATTAGAGACTTCTCCATGGTCAACAAGATGTGCCTGCAAGGGTTTCTCCAGCCTGGGGAGCTGGGCGAAGCCAGCGGGGAACCGCAGATGTGCAGGAAAAAGGGGAACTAGGAAGAAGAGAGAAAAGGCAAAAGAAGGGAAGGCATTTATCACCTGATGCCACTTCTTTAAAAGGGACTCCGTCTCTTCCGGAGCATGTTTGAAAAACACACAGGACACTGTGCTATGTAATTTGCCGCTTGGATTTCTGATTCTGTTAGAAGGTGGGCAAAATAATGACACGTGCTCCCTACGGGCTTCAAGTGTACGGAGCTTCAAACACGCGCTCCCGCCCCCGAGGTCGTTTCTCCTCAAGGCCTCCTCCAAGGGCGCTGGCCCTGCCAGCAGCGGAGGCAGGAAGCGTTCGTGGTCTCGATCTTACAGTGGCTCCTTGAACTGGGCCCACTGCGTGTGTTCCCGCACGCAGAACAGCAAGCGCTTCCGTGTGGTCTGAGAACACGGAGGTCCTGCACGTGTCCGCTCCAAGGCCGTGCAGCCTGGCCGTCAAGGACCCGTGCCCTGGCCACAGACTCTCTGGGCTTGAAGTCTGACTCCTCCTCTCCCCGGGGCCTTGTTCATCCTCACGGAAAATAATCTGTGCCTCTTTTTTTTTTAATTTTTTTTAAATGTTTTTTTATTTATTTCTAGGAGAGAGAGAGAGACAGCGTGAGCAGGGGAGGGTCAGAGAGAGAGGGAGTCACAGACTGAAACAGGCTCCAGGCTCTGAGCTGGCAGTCAGCACAGAGCCCGACGCGGGGCTCGAACCCACAAACCGCGAGATCATGACCTAAGCGAAAGTCGGACGCTCAACCGACTAAGCCACCCAGGCGCCCCAATCTGTGCCTCTTAAAGGCACACTGTCAGGAAGCCTGCCTCACTGGGGCATGGCCTGAAATTGAACGACGATTTCTACCCAAGCTCACGGCCAAGCAGCAGGCTGGACAAGCACCCTTTAATATCGCCCAGGCCAACACGATGCAAGGCATTCGACGTGGCCACTGGGTCTTCTCTCCTGTTCGCAGCCTGTCACCCTCTGCTGCTTATCTCGGAAGGAGTTAGGAGACTTGACAAATGTCACGCAGCTAAAAAGATAGAACAGAGCAAGGGCTGGGTACTGAGTTCCAGACTACAACATTCACCCCCATGGCAGGTACGGGCAGAATATTCCAATAAGGGTGACAGCAAAGGGGTAAACGCTGCTGAGCAGTGACCATAAAGAGGTCTTGTGCTAAGGGCCTCCCAAGTCCACACTTGGTGAAACCCTCACACAAGCCTAGGACATAGGGATCACCATGGACTCCTTTTATAGACAAGGATCTAAACCTCAGAGAGGGGGAGTAACTTTCCCAAGGACACAACGCTCTTCAGCGGCCGGGCTGGATGGGATCTCTGGCCATCTGCCTTGAGGTCGGCCTGTCTGCATCTCCAGGGACTGCAGAGACCAGCACTAAGTGAGTGGGGTGGCGGTGGCGATGGAGGCAAACCTGAGAGCTTCCTAAAGAGGGACGTCACCAACGGGTAGCAACCAACAGCTTCCCTGGGAAAATGCACGTCCGGCGTTGTCGGAACCACCAATTTCTCAAGAGAAGACAGAAATCTGGATTTCTATGTGAAATCTTCTTGGTTCTAAGTTGGTTTTAAAATACAATATAGGGGCGCCTGGGTGGCTCAGTTGGTTAAGTGTCTGACTTCGACTCAGGTCATGATCTCAAAGTTCGTGGGTTCGAGTCCCGTGTCAGGCTCTGTGCTGACAGCTCAGAGACTAGAGCCTGATTCTGTGTCTCCCTCTCTCTCTGACCCTCCCCTGCTCATTCTCTCTCTGTCTCTCTCTCTCTCATAAATAAATAAAACATTTAAAAATTTTAAAAAACCCACAATATAGAACAGGGCCTGAAGAAATTTCACAGCCAGATGCAGTGAGCCTTGACTGGATCTGAGTTTGGAAGCCTAAGCTCCAGAGGACATTTTTGGCATGATCGGAAAATGGCTATTCAATAATATTACAGAGTTTCTGTCCTTCTTGAGTGTGATCTTGGGATCGTGTTGTGTGGAAGAAGGTCCTTGTTCTTAGGGGATCTACGCTGAAGTATTTAGGGATGAAGTGCCATGTCTGCAATTTGATTCTAAGTGTTTCAGCCAAGAAACAAAGGAAAAAGAAAGGGAGGGAGGAAGGGAGAGAGAAAATGAAAATATAGTGTGTAATAAAGCAAATAGGACAAAATACTAATAATTGTGTGGCCTAGATAAATACCTCTCAAGTAGGGGTGATTCTACCCCCAGATGACATGTAGCTATGCCTGAGCACATTTTTTTTTTCCTGCCACAGCTGGGATGTAAGGTGGGTGCTACTGGCGCCTAATGGGTGGAGTCGAGGCATGCTGCCAGACACCCTACAACGCACAGAACAGCCCGCCCACAGCCAAGAAGGAGCCGGTCCCAAATGATGGCAGGCATAGCAGAAGCGACAAACCCTAAACACATTTTTATCCTTCTTTCAAGGTTTTTTTTTTTTATGTGTAAAATGTTTTCACAGTAAAAAAAGACAGAGAGAGAGAGAGAGACTTAAACATCAAAATGAGAATACATAAATGACAGTACCTTGCAGCCCAAACAAAACATGTCTGCGTGGTTGGGTAACCACAGCTGGCCACTGTGTGCAGTCACTCGCTCCATCCATAGTGGCTACGTGGAACGCTGCTGTGGCTGGTGAATGAGGGTCTCTGAAGTTCTTCCAATATTGTGGGCAAGGCTCCGGCAGCTCCTGGAATTCCTGACCTTCTCCTGCTTTCAGGTCCCAGTCAGCCCGGAAGGGAGCAGGTGACATGCCCAGGACCCTGTGTATGAAAACCGCCATCATGGAGGCCTCTGCAGGGATACCGCAAGTGCACGGGGCACCAGGAGCAGCCGGTGACGTGGGGGTGTTTTCCGATGAAATGAGAAAGAACTCCTCCCCTCAGTGACCCGCACAGCCCAAGACGAAAGAAATTAAGAGGCTGTGGCTGAGATGTTAATTTCACACGGAAGCTCTCAGGTGGCTGGGTGTACACCACCCAGGTACCCCCTGCCCTGGGACTGGACTTGATTAACTGCATACACAGTGCAACAGGCATCTGGACGATCCTTGGAGCAGCCCCCAGCACCACAAATACGCAAAGCAGAAATACGTGCAGAAAACACACAACGAAATGCAAATAAGACAGTGGCACTGGATTAACGCATCCATCCCCAAGACTGTCAATTAGTCCCAAACTCAAGAACGGTCTTCCTCAAGAACGTCAAAGGCCACCTTTGACCATCCATTCAGAGAGGCTGTTCTCTATGGATTTCTGGGGCTCGTCTCAGACTTTTATCGACCCAGAATCTTCCCAGACAGAACACAAGAATGTGCAGTCGAGGAAGCCCCCCACCCCCACCCAGTGCTCACTCAACCTGAAAACACAGTTGAAACCAGGGTGTGGGGACTGCAGTTTTATACCTGTGACCTTGGAGAGGCCACCCGACCTGAGCTGTGATTTTCTCATCTCTAAGTGGGAATCGATAGCACCTGTCTCTTAAGGCAGCAGTGCACACTAAAGGTGTACACACACACACACACACACACACACACACACACGCACACCCAGCGTGGTGCCTGGCAAATGGTCCTCCCTTTTCCGTAACAGTGATTGGCCCACACACTGGGAAAGCTAGAGAGCTTTACAAAAGTGCAGAGACTCAGCAACGCTAGAGATGCTGATCTCATTTGTTGAGGGCTGGGTCCCTACCAACAGGGTTTTTTTCTTAAAAGCACTCCGCGGGGTCCTAAACAGCAACTGGGGCTGAAAACCACATGGTGGAAATGCCAGTAAAAATCACCTATGCTTTCTCTTCATTAGAATGTACTTGCACTGCATTCTGGAATTCCCACAGTGTGAACCAGGAGAGCCTCAGCTCTGTTACCAGAGGCCTGGGTGCCCCACGATTCCACCCCCAAGCAGCCCTTCCTTGGCGCCTGCAGAAGTGGCTGCAACCCACGAAGCTGGGGGGATTCTTCTTCTCCAGACAGAGCTGCAAGGCGGCAGGAAAGGCACCGGGGGTCCCTCCTGGGCCCTCAGGTCAGCGGTGCAGCCACTCAGCAGGATACCCAGACACACAGGGCCTGAAGGTCACGCATCGCCTTCTCCTGCCACCACGGGCCAAAGGGGCCTCCCACCCTTAGCTCTGCTTGCTGGCACCTCCACCCCCCGTCTCCCGCCTTTCCTACCTTCCTCCGCTCCCCACCCAAGCACCCAGGAGGGCGCCTGTAAGCCCCGGCTGCAAGGGAAAGGCTCAGCGGACACTTCAGCAGAGGGGTTAGCCAGAATCGGCAAGGCAGCCAACCTGCCCCTGGGGGACTCTCCCTACTAAGGAGATACCTGCCACCTGCTGCAGTCCTGCCTGCGTACTTGACCTTCACCTTAACACAGATCCAGAGAAGCTGCAGGGCCTGGCGGGCCCGCCTGCGGGGCGACAGCGCATCTTGACGCAGGAGGTGGGCGCGCAGCGTGTTACTGGCTCAGTTGGTCAGGGCTTCCTGAATCCCCTGGAGGCACTTTTTTGTGCCCCAAGACCCCAACACCCACCCACAGCTCCCTGCTGCCCTAACCAAGAGGAGCTTCCTTACCTCTTGCCCCAAATCCCTCTCCTCTGGAAAAAAAATCATCGGATTTTTTCTATATATACTCTGTGTATAAACAGAAAATAATGACTAGTGAGGTGGTAATGTTTCTTCGCCTATTTTTGGTGGGTCTCTTTGTTCAGAATTTTTTAGGCAGGTGCAGGGAGCCTAGCACCTGCATCCACAGGCACACCTGGGCCCGCGCTGGCGGCGTGGGGACAGTGTGTTTCCGGGGGGGGGGACATAGCGACCCGGTTGCCCACGCTTGGCGAGAAGACCGAGCCCGCTAGCGCCCAGCCATCCGGCTCTTCCAAGACCACCAGTCTTCTCTTCAGCCCCCCCGCCCCCCGCCAACCCGGGCCCCCTTCGGCCTGCGGGCTGTCCCAGGGTCTGTGTCTTCTTCCTCCAGAGCTACTGGGTAGTGCGAATCAATTTAGACGCTTTTTTAAAAATCAAAAGGAGAACAGCTCCTTCGGTCCCTAAATGCCTTCTCCCGTCGGCCGCGACTCGCTGGCGCCGGGACCCGCATAAAGAGTAAGGCAGCCAGGAAAGCTGAAGAATCAGGGGCGCCCGGGCGGGGGCAGGGGGGCGGGGCGCCCTAGGAGCCCAAGCCCCCCGGCAACGCGCATACCGAGCCAGGGGAGACCCCGGCCCCCATCGGTGAGAGGTGGCCACAGCGAAAAGGAAGCGAAGAGCCCGGGTAGGGGGAGGCGCCGAGATCCCAATTCCAGGGACTGGCAGCTCAGGGAGGGGGGAGAGAGGCGGGCGCTAAGGCGAGGCTTTTTCTCTCGCCCTGCGCTCTCCCTCCACCTCGCCTCTTCTTCGCGGGCCTCACGAGTTGCAGGCGGGACACACTCCTTACCCCCCTCACGCACGCCCCCCGTCCCCTTCAGCCGCCTGCCCTGTGTACCTAGAGCTAGGATCTGGAATCCGGGACGCAGACCCCTCCCCAAACCCAAGACTCGGGGGCCAAGGCTCCCGGGCCTTGTGTGTCTCAGACCCGCTTCAATCCCAGGCGAGCTGGTGAAGGGGGCGGAGACCACCCCCCACGTACACACGCGCTCCATCCACACGTGCGCAGAGCCCAGCGCCCCCTCTCTGCGCTCGGAGCCGAAGCTGGCTTCCCGGGCGACGTCCCCCAGCGGAGACGCACAAGGTGGGGGGCGCCATGGNGGGTTTCCGCCCCAGGGGGGGGGCGGGACGCACACCCGTTCCCCGCGCGGAGCGGTCCGCCCCTGGCTTTCGCAGGCGTGCGTGCCTAGGAGTTGCTGCTGGAATCTGCCCCAGGGAAGGGGGGGCTCGGGGCGTTAGGGACAGACTCAGTGGCTTCCACTCCATGGCCGACTGGGGCACAGTCTCATCAGGTTTGCCCCTCCAGGGTGCATGGGGCCGCCTCGCCTGTCCCTCCCCCGCCTGCGCCCCCCAGCCGGGCGCTCAAGGTTCTACTCCCTGGCACGTGCCTAGGACCGGGGCTGAGCTGGGAAGGCGGGGTGGCAAGCCCCTGCCCCGGGATAGGCACCCCCGGAAGAGGGCCATGGGATGAGCTGAATCAAAAAAGCACAGGGGTAGGGAGAGGCAGCCGACCAGGTCTAGGCCGGGGCACGTCCCGCTTCCCTGAAGGTCTTTCCTAGGAACTCTCCTAGCCCCAGGACCTGCCATTTTCTGTCCCTCCGGGACCCGGTGGCATTCCCCGCGTCCCACAGGAGGGCACACCTCAGCAGCGCCACTGCTCGCCCAGACCTGGGGCAGCGCAAGGCCTGGACACCCTGCCGCGCCTGGAGCGCGCGCGCGCGTGGGTCTCCGGAGACGGCTGGCCTCTGCGCTCACGGAGGCCCCCAGGCGTCCTCACTGGATGGGGCGCGGTCCCGCCTTGCTTCCTTGGCCTCCGGCTGCCGGTGCTTGTCAGCGTTTCCAAATCTTCCCTCTCACGCAGCCGTCCATCGGCCCTCACTTCTCCCACTTCTTTCCTCTGCTTGAATTTGACTCCAATAGCCCCCCGAACAGGATTTGCGCCAAAGCTGCTACCCTGAATGTAGATCCACACGCCCCTGCGTTGTGTTGCTTTAGTTACATTCACTGAGTATACACTTGGCAGGAGGCTGGGTGATCTGCCAAGAAGTGATGTCCCCACCATCCCGACTCCACTGGGTTTCAGTCAGGGTCTTCTCTGTGCATTTTCAAAGCACCAAAAAGTTGGGCCACGTATCGAATGACATAGCGCGTTCTCCTTAACTGAAAAAGCATGATGGGGAGGGAGGTGGTCATTGGACTCTCTTGCAGGTTTTCTCAGAATGACAGGGAACTTGGCTAGTTATGCCTTCTCTTGGAAGAATGTCACCTACTGTCTTCTGAAAGACTAGCGTACAATGTGCAACTTCAGCAAAAAAGGAACCAGGCAGACACTGGTCCAGCATATCAGGAGGATGCCAGCCCTAGCCGACCTGTGGGATTACGGGCTATATTTTCCAAACCCACCTGGACAAGGTGTGATTCTTTAGTCTAAATTCATCAGATCCATCAGAATGAGATTCCCAAAATAGGGTGGTGCAGCACGGCTGTCGACCCACATCCGTCACCACTGTGTGAACCTCTACAAACACGAGCACTGGTGTGTGGGAGCTAATGATAGCTGACATTTATTTGATGCTTACAGCATAGCCACTAAGCTTCTCTTTTCTAAAATCACTTTCTCACAGATGCTCAAAGCAGCGCCTAGCATCTCACAGACAATCTGGGAATAGTTGCTAACCCACTTGAGTGACTGATCACATTTAACTCTGTCTCCAGGTGATATTACCAGCCCCACACAACAGGGGCAGAAACTGAGGCCCAAAGCAATTAAATCAGATGCTCACAGTAGCGCAGCAAAGAATACTACACAAATGGCATTTGACCCAAGAAATGTGATTCCTGGTCTATGGTGTAACCATTGCGGGTAGTGGCTTCCTAAAATAGGCCACCAGACTCCCTGTCCATCTGACACTGTTTTATATGTTTGGTTTTTGCCCGTCTGCACACATTGAAATGGTAAACCCCAGAGCAGAGAGGGGCCTTGACTCCTGCAGCGTCTCCCTGCACCTACAGCAGCGAGAAGCATGAGAAACCCTCCAAAAATATTTACAGGCAGTTTTGATGAACTTACTAAGCTCTCTTACCAAGACCGTTGGTGTTAAGCCATGGGAGGAAAGGAACGTGTACAACAGGAACAGACAATGGAGCCTCTGCTGTCGGGACCACGCAGAGGGATCAGGGTATTTCTAGGCACGAAATCAGAATGGGAAAGGATTGTTCCAGCAGACCTGCCAAGGTCCAGGAAGCGGAGGCTCAGAGAGGTTAAGGGCTTTGTCCCAAGGTGACGTGGTCAGCAGATGGGAAAGCGAGGGCTGGGTGCAGGATACCAGACTCCTAACCTCTGCTTTCCTGCCTGCCCACCCCCAGCGCACCCCAGGGAGGTGCCTCCCAGTGAGCATGGAGCCCAGGAGCCCAGGGCAATATCCTGGTGGAAGAATAGGTCACAGACACCCCCACTTGTGGGGATGAGCACTGGGTGTTATATGGAAACCAACCTGACAATAAACTATTTGTAAAATTAAAATTAAAAGAGACTAAATCAAAACAGAAAAGTCCGTTTTAGAATCTGTCTCCAATCCGTAAAATATTGTCTGTCACCAGGACATTTGAGTCCGGTCCTCAAAGGAGACTCACTCTGGCTGCTCTTCCTCGCTTGAATGAACAGAGACTGCCCCCTGTGGATCACAAAGAGAGCTCAGGGAGCCTGTATCTGAAGACCTGATAGACCCACCCTTCTTGGCTTCTTTGCCAGATCCCAAACTGTAAACCTGCTGCCCCCGTGAGCTTCACCCAAACCAAACTCCCTTGCTGCTCCAGCCTACCCCTCTGGAATATTGCCCACACCTGTCTCCCAAGCCTTTGAACAATATGTACAAGGCGGGGGGGGTGGGGGGGGGTCAGGTTCATTTTACTCTTTAGAGGAAGAAAGCCACTTTCCTCTGGGTATGTCACTTCAGTAAATAGAGTCACTGCCTCCTAATAGATGTGTGATTCCTGAGAACATGTCCCCATTTAGAACACGTGGTTGAGAAAGCATTTCTTTCAGGGTTCCTGGTGGGGAGGGTGTGTGTGTGTGTGTGTGTGTTTGGGGGGGTTATTAACTTCCTCATTGAAACACCTGTCAAGTTCATGGAAGATGAACCGTCATCCTCAAAGACCACCCCCCACCATTACCGAAATGAATTCATGCAAATGTGCCGAAATTAAAATGCAGCTCTTAATGAAAGTGCTTTCTATGAAAGAGATGATGACATTATTGGTTACAACACAGGCACTTATATAAAGGAGAATCTTGTTTGCTCTAGGCTTAATGATGTCAGTCTGCAGCACAGTTTGCAAGGAAACTGCAAGCGTACCCCCCAACAGTGAGGGGGAAGGAGCGATGTTACACAGGAGGTTTGCTCACCAGGGCTTGGAGCCCCTGTCTGTCTAGATGCAACTCCACAAATTAGACTATTTGTGTTGTGGCCCTTACCGGAAAGCGTTGATTGTTAATAGTCCTCATCAGGTGGCTTTTAGGGTTGCAGCAAGGTTCTTAGGAACTATTCGCCTTGAGAAAAAAGAACAGAGATGGCACAGAAGCTGTTGGTTTGAAAGCGTAAGAGCTACCTGGGGGCTGAGGGGAGGGAGGCGAGATCAAAACTGGATGCCCATATGCGGAGGGCAAGGAGAGACCAAAGAAGGAGACAGCTGTCTCCAGATGGGTGGGTGGCGGGGGTAATAAGCAAGGGGTCGTACAAGGCCCGCCCTGGGCCCTGCAAGACAAGTTGATCTCTGCACCTGCCTGCCAGAACCTGACACGTTTATATTACACAGAGCCCGCAGCGGGGTCAGCCGTATATCGTCCAGACGGTTTTCACAGCACGTTGCTCTCTCAAAGCTGCATCCTTAAAGCAGACTCATAGTGTTAATGGAGAAAATAAAAGAAAAACTCCTTGAGGTCATATAGGTCGTAATGGCGAACTGTCCAAACTGCCCAGGCCACGTGCTTCCCACACCAACTTCCTTCCCCCCCCACCCCGCATAGAGGTGACCCCAAGTCACCCTACCCCTGTACATTCAATCAGCTTTAAACACCTCTGCCGGTATGGGTGGGCTTCTTTTAACTTTATAAGCAAATGACCACCTTTGTTTGGGGCTCAGCCTCCGGGAACGATCCCACTGAGCCCGCCGGGGTTATTAAGCTGTGTTCTCCCGGTTCTCCGCGTGCCGCTTGAGTTTTCTCCGGTCTCGGCCTAATTTTCCGCGACAGTGCCGGGACAGTGGCCGGAATACACACTGCAAGGACAGGGGAGGGGGTGATGAGCCTCTGATTACCCACCTCTAGCTCGGGGGTCAACTAGAGGTCACGTCCCCTTGAGGACTTTCTCCAACAGAAGGTAAAATGTGGCTAGCACCTTGCCAGCAGAGGCAAGTCTCTGATTTGATACATTTGATTCTCTTGTTCTGAAAAGACAAAGGAAACTACGGGAGAAGTGAAGTGGGTCTGAAGTTTGGTTCCCTCAGGCTACAAGTAATAGGTGAGACGATTTTTGGTGGTACCCAAATACGGTTTTTAAAAATAATTTTACATTTATTTTAATATGTGTCAGAAAAAAATAATGACATGTCGAACACTCGGCTTCATGGGCAGAAACATTTAAGGTGCATATCCATTTAAAGTCTATTTAAGAAGAAGAATAAAACATTATAGTTTTTTATTAATAAAATACAAATAAAGAAAATAAGATGAAGTGTCTGCTTTTTAGGAAACGTGAGTTTTGGTAGGAGGACAGGGTTTCTCAGCTTCAATGTTACTGACATTTTCTTTAATGTTTATTTTTTAGTTTTGAGAGATATACAGACCCTGAGCAGAGGAGGGGCAGAGAGAGAGGGAGACACAGAATCCGAAGCAGGCTCCAGGCTCTGAGCTGTCAGCACAGAGCCTGACTCGGGGCTCGAACTCAATCGGCAGAGCCACCCAGTGGCTCAGTGCCATTGGCACTTTTGCCCCAGTGCTATTGACATCTTAGAGTGGATCATCCTGTGATGGGGGGTGGGGGCTGATGTGGGGGCTGTCCTGTGCATCGTAGAAGGTTCAGGAGCATCCCTGGACTCTACCCACTAGATGCCAGTAGCACCTCCCAGCTGCCACAACCAAACACTGCTGACAAGCAGATAATGCAAAATCGATTGAGAACTGCCGATTCTCGCCTATGTTTAAATCCTAGTTCTTTCTCATATGAGGTTTATGACATCAAATGAGTCACTTAACCTCTCTACGCCTCAGTTTCCCCATCTATAAAATGTAGATATGAATGGTGTTTTCCCGGGCCACCTGGGTGGCTCAATCGGTTAAGACTCTCTGATTTGATTTTGGCTCAGGTCATGATCTCATGATTCAGTTGTTCAAGCCCCGTGTGTCAGTGCAGTGCCTGCTTGGAATTCTTTCTCTGCCCCTCCCCCATGATCTCTAAATAAATAAATAAATAGAGAATAACTTTTAAAAAAAAGAATGGTGCTTTCCCCAGGAATATTAGAAACACTGCATATCTTTTGTAGAGCCCTTAGCACAGTGAAATGGAACTTTGGCAGTGCTTAGTAAAAGGTCACTCTTAGGACAGGAATCCTGAAGGAGCCTAGCAGGTGTCGGGCACTGCCCTGGGCGCTGGGGAGGCAGAAGGCTGAGACAAATCCTTGCTCTCCAGGATCTCAGATCTCCAGGGCAGGATAGAAGATAGAGGCAGCGCAGGCTTCCAGGGCAGGCTTCACAGCGTCCCATGCTCAGGAGGGCGCCCGCTTTGTCTGCTGCTGCTGTTGCCTTGAAACTCTTGAATGATTTCTGAACATGGGGCCTCACCAATTCTGCAGCCAGTCCTCGATGGATGCAACTCCGGCAGAATGAGAGGTCAAGCGTATGGGAACTCAGAGGAGGATGTTTCAATCCACCTACACAGACAAAGGCTCCTCAAAGGTGTTGACATCCCAGGAGCCCTAGGTTGCATGTATGTAAGCATTCTCAGCAACGTAGCAAGAAGAATTGTTTTTCTATGTAGGCTTTCAGCCTAACATGGAGTCCAACGTTGGTTTCGAACTGGCAACCCTGAGATCAAGACCTGAGCTGCGATCAAGTTTAACCAATGGAGCCACCCAGGCACCCCCATATCAAGAATTTTGGTAGATTCTCTTTAAAAATAGAACTCAGGGCACCTGGGTGACTCAGTCGTTTAAGTATCCGACTCCTGACCTTGGCTCAGGTTATGATCTCACAGTTCCTGAGATTGAGCCCCATGTGGGGCTCTTGCCCTGACAGCGTGGAGCCTGCTTGGGATTCTATCTCTCCCTCTCTCTGCCCCTTAACCACTTGTGCTCACTCTCTTTCACTCTCTCTCTCTCTCTAAATATAAACGAAAAGAAAGAAGCTCCAGAAGAAAGAAAGAAAGAGAGAGAGAGAGAAAGAAAGAAAGGAAGGAAGGAAGGAAGGAAGGAAGGAAAGAGAGAGAGAGAAGGAAAGGAAGGAAGGAAGAAAGGAAGGAACGAAGGAACGAAGGGAAAAAAGGGACATGCAGGCAGGGATGTGTGAATGACTATAGCTATTTTTTTTTTATATCAACTGTCTTAGTCCATTTGGGCTGCTGTAACAAAATGCCATACACTGTAAATTTTTGTAAATAGTAGAAATCTATTTCTCACAGTTCTGGAAATGGGCAAGATCAAGACACTAGCATGGACACATTCTGATGACAGCGCTCTTCCTGGTTCATAGCTGGCATCTTTTCACTATGCCCACACGTGGCGGAAGGGGTGACGGAGCTCTGTGGGGTCTCTTATAAGAAGGGTGATTCCATTCGTGAAGACCCCATCCTCATGACCTAACCACCTCCCACAGGCTCTACCTTCTAATATCATCATATTGGTCATTAGGATTTCCAGATGGGAATTTTGAGAAGACACAAACATTTAGAGGATCGCGCCAACTGACCAAACAGTTCAAATGCCATTGCTACCAACCATGGTTGAATGAAAATCTTATCATCAAAACTGCTGCCCCAACAGTATTCCAGGAGAAACTTCTACACATGTGTTTTACTGTTAGTAAAGTAGCAGCAGTCACATAAAGACCCTCCCATCGTGTAGCTCCACCAGCATAAAATCATTTACTTTGAACCATGTGGAGGCCATATGGAGCCATAGAGGAAAGAGCCGAAGGATGGAGTGAGGTAGTTTATGGCCATGCCTGGGAAGTGGCATACAGCATCCCCACCATATTCCATTGGCCGAACTCAGTCACATGGTCCCAACGGAAGCACAAAGGAGTCTGGGAAATGTAGTGTTCCTACTGCTCAGAGGAGGAAAGAGAGCCGGTGAGTGTGGCACCAGTCCTTTCCTTGATGGATGATTGTCATGCATGTAACTGGGAAGGAAGGCATCCTATGGGAAGCAGGGGAGGGTCTAATGTATTTAATGTATCCTTGGATTTAGGAAGGCAGGGTGGTAGGCTATATAATGGCCCCCAAAGGTATCCAAGTCCCAATCCCTGGAACTGGAAACTTAGTACCTGACAGAAAGGACTTTGTAGATGTGATTAAGGATCTCGAGACAGAGAAATTATCCTGGATTATCCAAGGGGGCCCTTACTGTGATCATTAGTGTTCTTCTAAGAGGTAGGTGGAGTGAGATTTGAGCAGGGAAGAGAAAAAGGAGACAGGAAGGCAGAAGCAGAGGTTGGAGTGATGTTCTCTGAAGATAGAGAAAGGGTCCACAAGCCCCAGAAGCTGAAAAGCTGAGAAAAGCAAGGAGATTCTCTCGTGGAGCCTCCAGAAGGAATCAGTCTGCCAACACCTTGATTTTAGCCTGTGAGACTCAATTTGGACTTCTGGCCTCCACGAGTAGAAGAGAATAAAGTTTTCTTGCTTTAAAACACTGAATCAGTGGTCGTTTGTGACAACAGCAAGAGAAAACTAACACGAGCAGCAATGCCTATGCTGAGTTCCAGATAAGGATCACTTCTTAGCGAGCTAGGCAAAAAGACAGGAAGCCAGGGCCAGCCATGGAAGTTGAGGCTGAAGGGTAGCAAGGTTCAGATCCAAGAGGAGAGGGAGTGGAGTGGGGGGCAGTGAATTGAAACCTGAGGGCACCAGGAAGCCATTGAAGATGGAGTGACCTGACCAAGACTTGCATTTTTGCAGGATGACTGTGCCTTCTCTGTGGAGAGCAGATCAGGGGAACCATTGCTGGAGGCAGGAGACAGTCTTTTGCTTTGTTCCAGGGAAAAAGTAGAAAGGCAATAGTTCAGGTCCTGGCAATACGTAGTGGGATCAACAGGACTTGGTGATGGCACGCCTCTGATAAGAGATATCCACTCTGTCACACACATCAGCTGCACCAGCTCTGACAGTCAGTGGTACCTGCTTAGCCAGGTACCCAGAATAGAGACAAAATAGGGAAATCGAAAGGAACGGGGAAGGTGCCTGTGAAGACCGAGTGCTGTCCATTGGATGCCTTCTTCCAAATCCTACAGTCGTCAGGACCATCATGTCCTTTCTAATTTGAGTGGAATAGTTGGAGCACCTTCCCCATAGAAAGGGAATCCAGCATTAACCTTCATCACCATCCATGCCACGATCAAGGGATTTCTATTTCTCCTAATCTCTTCTGACTCTGATTTCCTGCTTCTGCTTGTACAGCTATGCTGATGTGCGCTCCACAGAGATGTCCCCAACCGATGGGTGAGCTGGGGCTGAAATCCAACCTGCACTGTCCTGGCCAAGTCATCTACTCTTGTGTATACAGAAAATGATTTGATGCTCGGCATGGCCAGAATTTGGACCTTTTGAGGAGAAAAGACTGGTCAGGTGGGGGATCTGGCTCTTGATATTGGCTCCAGTAGTGATCTCTCCATTTGTGGTATCGAGCACTGTTCAGGGCTCTGCACAAACAGCTCGAAGACTGCTTGAGATTCTCTTTCCTCTCTGTCCCTCCCCCAACTCTATCTCAAAATAAATCAATAAAAAAATATCCAGAACTCAGTTTAAGCATTACTGCCTTACTTACATATTTAATATTTGTTTATATTCTAAAAATATTGTGAATTATAATAAATCATAATTCATATTATGATAAATCAAAATGTATTTTATAAAAATATATAATAACTATACTGTTATTTATTTAGTAAAATATCTGAAAATATATTTAATAAATGTATTTATTATATGAATGTATTTATATAAATAACACAAATATTAAACTTAGAAGGGAATTTATATTTATAATATACAATATACAGATAATATATATAAATACAAACTGTGTATGTATATATATATATATCAAATGATATACATTTAAGNTCTGATTTGCTCATTTTAGCCACTCTGACCAGCGTGAGGTGGTATCTCCGCATGGTTTTGATTTGTATTTCCCTGATGAGGAGGGACGCTGAGTACTGTTTCATGTGTCTGTTGGCCATCTGGATGTCCTCTTTGGACAAGTGTTTGTTCATGTCTTTTGCCCATTTTTTCACTGGATTATTTGTTTTTCAAGAGTGGGGTTTGGTGAGTTTCTTATAGATTTTGGATACTAGCCCTTTATCCGATATTTCATTTGCAACTCTCTTTTCTGATTCCATCAGTTGCCTATTAGTTTTATTGTTTCTTTTGCCATGAAGAAGCTTTTTATCTTGATGAGGTCCCACTAGTTCATTTTTGCTCTTGATTCCCTTGCCTTTGGGGATGTGTCAAGTAAGAAGTTGCTGCGGTGGAGGTCAAGGAGGTTGTTTCCTGCTTTCTCCTCCAGGGTTTTGATGGTTTCCTGTCTCACATTCAGGTTCTTTATCCATTTTGAGTTTATTTTTGTGTATGGTGTGAGAAAATGATCTAGTTTCATTCTTCTGCATGTTGCTGTCCAGTTCTCCCAGCACCATCTGTTAAAGAGGCTGTCTTTTTTCCATTGGATACTCTTTCCCGCTTTGTCAAAGATTAGTTGGCCATACATTTGTGGGTCCAATTCTGAGTTCTTTATTCTATTCCATTGGTCTATGTGTCCATTTTTGTGCCAAGACCATACTGTCTTGATGATGACAGCTTTGTAGTAGAGGCTAAAGTCTGGGATGGTGCTGCCTCCCATTTTGGTCTTCTTCTTCAATATTACTTTGGCCATTCGGGGTCTTTTGTGGTTCCACACCACAAGCTAGTTTGTTCTAGCTTTGAGAAGAATGCTGGTGCCATTTTGATTGGGATTGCATTGAATGTGTAGATTGCTTTGGGTAGTAATGACATTTTAACAATATTTATTCTTCCGATCCATGAGCATGTAATGTTTTTCATTTCTTTTTGTCTTCTTTGTGTCAGATTTTCTATCTCCTCTCATGTGAATTTTGGTAGTGAGTGTGTGTTTAGGAATTTGTCCATTTCCTTTAAGTTGTGCAGTGTGTTGGCATATAATTTTTCATAGTATTCCCTGATAATTACTTGTATTTATGAGGGGTTGGTTGTAATAAGTCCATTTTCATTCATGATTTTGTCTATTTGGGTGCTCTTTCTTTTCTTTTTGAGAAGCCTGGCTACAGGTTTGTCAATTTTGTTTATTTTTTCAAAAAAACCAACTCTTGGTTTCATTGATCTGTTCAACTGTTTCTTTGGTTTCTATATTTATTTCTGCCCTGATTTTTATTATTTCTCTTCTTCTCCTGTGCTTGGGGTGTTCTTGTTGCTCTCCCTCTAGTTCCTTTAGATGCGCTGTTAGATTTTGTACTTGCGCTTTTTCTAATTTCTTGAAATAGGCCTGGAGTGCATAAATTTTTTTTTAATGTTTATTCTTGAGACAGAGAGAGACAGAATATCAGTAGGTGAGGGGCAGAGGGAGGGAGACACAGACTCTGAAGCAGACTCCAGGCTCTGAGCTGTCAGCACAGAGCCCCACTTGGGGCTCAAACTCATCAACCGCGAGATCATGACCTGAGCTGAAGTTGGACACTCAACCGACTGAGCCACCCAGGTGCCCCAAGCACACTTACTTTTATTTTATTTATTTTTT
>NW_027532428.1:396203-397213 GCF_008692635.1 Crocuta crocuta | reverse complement strand
CAGAGAGAGAGGGAGACACAGAATCTGAAGCAGCTCCAGGCTCTGAGCTGTCAGCACAGAGCCCGACGTGGGGCTCCAACTCATGAGCCATGAGATCATAACCTGAACTGAAGCCGGACGCTTAACTCACTGAGCCACCCAGGCGCCTCAAGCACACTTACTTTTAGAATCCACAAACTATTTCTGGGAAGATGTTCTAGAAGCAGTCGTGACCCTCAGGAATACTAAAGGTGGGGAGGCACCTTGCTCTTTCCTGTATGCTTCTGTGTACTGTTTTTTGGTTTGTTTTTTTAACCATCTACATGCTTCAACTAGTCCAGCAANAGCCCCGCATCGGGCTCTGTGCTGACTGCCAGCTCAGAGCCTGGAGCCTGTTTCAGTCTGTGACTCCCTCTCTCTCTGACCCTCCCCTGCTCATGCTGTCTCTCTCTCTCTCTCCTAGAAATAAATAAAACATTTAAAAAAAAAAAGTTTAAACATTATAGGAACAGTTAACTTCAAAAATAGAAGTTGCTGAAGCACCTGGGTGGCTCAGTTGGTTAAACATCTGACTCTTGTTTTTGGCTCAAGTCATGATCTCACCTTTGTGAGATCGAGGCCTGCATCCAGCTCCTCACTGGGCATGGAGCCTGCTTAAGGTTCTCCCTCCCTCCCTCCCTCCCTCTCTCTCTCTCAAAAAACAAAAACAAAGCAAAAATAAAAGTCCCTATAATTGTCGTGCAAATATAACTGCTATTAATGTTCTTGATCTCTTTTTATACATACTAAGTATATAATTTTTTTATATATATAAAACTGAGAACTTGCTTTTGGTACTTGGCAACCATTAGTTTGGCCTTTAGTTTTATAGTGTATGAGTCATTTTATGGTATTTTATAAAATATGGTAGGGTTCATTTTTTCCCATAAAAAAACTAGCCTCTATTTTAATATTTCAGCAGGAGACTAAGAACAATATAAGTTATTCTGAACCATCCTCTTCCTTCTTATTCAGATTGCTTTTTCATTTTT
>NW_027532428.1:391505-396060 GCF_008692635.1 Crocuta crocuta | reverse complement strand
ATTTAATGTTTTTATTTATTTCTGAGAGAGAGAGAGGGAGAAAGACAGCGTGAGCAGGGGAGGGTCAGAGAGAGAGGGAGACACAGAATCTGAAGCAGCTCCAGGCTCTGAGCTGTCAGCACAGAGCCCGACGTGGGGCTCCAACTCATGAGCCATGAGATCATAACCTGAACTGAAGCCGGACGCTTAACTGACTGAGCCACCCAGGCGCCTCAAGCACACTTACTTTTAGAATCCACAAACTATTTCTGGGAAGATGTTCTAGAAGCAGTCGTGACCCTCAGGAATACTAAAGGTGGGGAGGCACCTTGCTCTTTCCTGTATGCTTCTGTGTACTGTTTTTTGGTTTGTTTTTTTAACCATCTACATGCTTCAACTAGTCCAGCAAAGTAATTGATTAAAGTGTTTTTAGGGGCGCCTGGGTGGCTCAGTCAGTTAAGCCTCCGACTTCAGCTCAGGTCATGATCTCACACTTGTGAGTTCAACCCCCCCATCAGGCTCTGTGCTGACAGCTGGAAGCCTGGAGCCTGCTTCAGATTCTGTGTCTCCCTGTCTCCCTGTCTCCCTGCTCCTCCCCTGCTCTCTCTTTCTCTGTCTCTCTCTCTCAAAAATAAATAAACGTAAATTTTTTAAAAATAATAAAGTGTTTTTAAAAGAAAGAAAATGAGAAAGTGCACTGAACGAAGGGTAGATGAAAAAGAAAAGAGCATCAAACAGCTCAACAACCACCACGTGAGTTCTACTCTCAGCACCTCCTTGATGGATCCTTGACCTTGACTAAACCAGAATTCATTGCTCTCTAAGGTCCTGACTCCAAAAACCATCTGCAATCTTTGCTGACAGAGCTAATTGCTCAGGGGAAACTTCTTTTCAAATTAAAGCAGTAATTGTCCTAGCTTCCCACAGCAGCCTATGATGTTACCATCATAATATGAAATGGCTTTTTCTTTATTAGAGTTATCATTGGAATCTGGCACCTTAAAAGATATAAAACGAATCATAAATCACATACTTGAAAATCATGTAAAATAAGATGATTTTTTTTTTTTACAAGAGGCACATTTGGTCACCTAATCAACCCCACAACCTCTGCAGAGAAAAGTCCTCCATAGCCTGGCCAGAGATGGACGCAGATGCCTGACCCAGGAGGATTCAGTCAATTATAATGCTACCTAAAGCCAATTAGATTTGTCCTCAAGAACTTGAAACAAGAAAACACAGACAGGGGGTGGGGAGGACGGAGAGTCCCATTACCTTAATGCTTAGGAACCACACAAATTTGCATGAGGCAGGAATTGTACAATCTTCCTCTTGCTGTATGCCCAGTGCTTACCACCACTCTGGCACATACTAGATGCTCCTAACAGTTGAGGGGTGTTGGGATGGCTCAGTCAGGTGACCATCTGACTCTTGATTTCGGCTCAGGCCATGATCCCAGGGTCATGGGATGGAACCCCACATTGAGCATGGAGCCT
Source organism: Crocuta crocuta (assembly GCF_008692635.1). NCBI lineage: Eukaryota > Metazoa > Chordata > Mammalia > Carnivora > Hyaenidae > Crocuta > Crocuta crocuta. The sequence goes on along the minus strand of NW_027532428.1, from coordinate 394,585 downwards.
ACTCGGGATTCTCTCCTCTCTCCTTCTGCCCTCCTATTCTGCTCCCTCTCTTCCAAATTATATATCTCTATCTCTAGCTCTGTCTCTGTCTCTGTATGACTAGTTGAAAGAAAAACTAATCACCAGAGGAATAGTCCATAAACTCTGACAGCTGTAGACTCCCTGGTACCAACCAGTTCCTTTTCCTTTGAGAGACCTAGATTCCTAGATTTTCTTGGGTTTTGTGGGATTTTGATCTTTCTTTAAAAAGCCATTTCCACCTAAGCCAATTTGAACAGATTTTGGGTTCTTTCATCCAAAAGAGCCCTAAAACAGGTATTCTTTGTTTTCTCAAAATACAATTTTCCCCCTGAGATTACTTTTTTATTTTTATTATTTTTTTAACTATTTTTATTTATTTCTAGGAGAGAGAGAGAGAGAGACAGCGTGAGCAGGGGAGGGTCAGAGAGAGAGGGAGACACAGACTCCGAAATAGGCTCCAGGCTCTGAGCTGGCAGTCAGCACAGAGCCCGATGCGGGGCTCGAACCCACGAACCGCGAGATCATGACCTAAGCGAAAGTCGGACGTTTAACCGACTAAGCCACCCAGGCGCCCCCTGAGATTACTTTTTTAAAATTAAATACCATCAAAATTCATAGTAACATGTTCCATGGTTCAATTCCCCGCAGCAAACGTGTATCGAGCTAGAAGCCATGTGAGACCTGAAAGATGAATGGGGCTGAGTCCTTGCCACCCGGACGTACATTCAGATGGAGAAAGGCAGACATACAGTTAAGTCCTTCAAAGAGCAGATTATCTGAAAGAGAAGGTTTAAACAATGCACTCTGGGTCTAAGTGGAAGAAAGAGATCAATATTGGGGAAGACCTCGCAGAGAAGATGACCCTAAAGATGGGTTTGAAGAATAAGCAGAATGTCCCAAGGAAAAGGTATTTGGGACAGAGAGAACATTTTGAACAAAGGCACAGAGCCCGGGAACACTGGTGTTTGGTTGCCGAGCGATGAGCGACATGGTAGAATGAAGCGGAAGACCAGGCTAGTAGAACAAGATGAGAATAGGAGACTGAGCTGCCGGAGGCCACCTCCAGCAGGTCCGGGGGTCCCTGAAGGATGGACGGTGTCGGCGAGAGAGTGAGAGAGCCCCGAGATTCTTTCTGATCACCAGGCAGGCATCTCTGTCCTGTCGGTTTTGGTGTCTTTATTTAAAGGTTCAACAACAACATGAGATCAGAAAAAGGAATTTTTACAATGGGAAGCCTTTTGTGAATTACCCCAATCACAGTGAGGTTGAATTTTACAACTAAGGAAATAACAGGATGTTCTTAATGAAAAATAGGATGACATATATATGTTAAGTCGTAAATAGTCAGGCTAAGAGTCATTCTGTTTGGCTCTCAAGAGGATGAATGTTTTTGAACTGGGTTGTTTGTGGAAACCTATTTGATGCTGAATGTGTGAACACCACGGGGGCCCTAAATGCGTTAGCCTTTTGCTTTTGGGTTGTTTTAGTTACTCTTATCTGTCCTCATCCCAGCCAAGGGAGGGTGTTTGCAGAAGGTAGGCCTTGGGGAAGGGAAGGCCATACATCACCAGTTAGAAGAAGCTGTAAGTGTTAAGTTCTACCCCTGTTTGTTCCTAAACTCTAAATTAGGCTCTTTGTCTTGGGCCAGGCTCAATTGTCTTTGATCTGCAAGGCCCATAGGAAGAGGCTTTTGACAATCACCCACAGAGCTTTTATCTAAAATCTCTTTTGTAAAGGCAGGAATATGCTTTTCCTTATGAGGTATCTGTGTGGGGAATATGGGTCTGATATGGAATATTGTGAGGCCTGGTCAATACCCGCAGCCTCATTTCCAACATGAGCCAGTAGTGGCAGAAGGAGATCCCAGTTTTCATTTCTCATGGCAGGAGCTGTGCAAACACTGCCATTTCCTTGCTGTGACTGCCATCCAGCGAGGCCAGTGCGGCTCCCAGCACTGAGCCACGTTGGTTTTTGTTTGTGTTTGTGTGTTGTTGTTTTTTTTTTAACCAAGATCCCAGCTCAGTGTTTTAAATTATTCATGCCAATAGGGATTTTTTTTTTTTAAAGAGTAGCACATTGGGTAAGTTTCTAAGCACTGAAAGGAACCCTCGATGTTCTAGATACTCTACACCACCAAAGAAAGTTGATCAGAACTCTAATCTCGGTGGTGAGCATTTTCTCTACTTCAAATGTGTGTTGTTCCCGCCCCTCCCCCCAAACATCCCGTAAGCAGTGAATGCTCACTCAGTACAAAGGTCATTAAAAATGGTTATCTTTTTGAAGTGATGGAAATATTCTGGAGCTAGAAAGCTGTGATGATTGCACAACATTGTGAGTGTGCTAAAGCCATGAATTATTCACTTTTAAGGAACTGGCTGGAGTAAAAATGACCCAAGCCTTAGCTTGAGCAAGGTCATATTCTGAGGCAGATTGTACCCATGAAGAGAAAACTTGGCGGGTGAGTGCCATTTTATATTCAGGGGCCAATTCAAGGAATGTGATTTGATTGATTGATAGATAGATAGATAGATAGATAGATAGATAGATAGCTGATAGATAGATAACTTTTTTTTTCATTTTAGATTAAAATAACTGAAGAAATGAGCCTGTAGGTGAGAGTATATGTTAGTATGACCATTTATAGGGCTCCATGTTTTAAAATGTTGAATGCAGGGTGCCTAGGTGGCTCGGTCGGTTAAGCATCCAACTCTTGGTTTTAGCTCAAGTCATGATGTCCAGTTTTGTGGATTTGAGCCCCACATTGGACTCCACACTGTCAGTGCAGAGCCTGCTTGGGATTCTCCATCTCGCTCTCTCTCTCCCCCTACCCCATTTACACTGCCTCCTTCTTCTCAAAATAAATAAGTAAACTTTAAAAATAAATAAATAGGGGCGCCTGGGTGGCTCAGTCGGTTAAGCGTCCGACTTCAGCTCAGGTCACGATCTCATGGTTCGTGGGTTCGAGCCCCACATCGGGCTCAGTGCTGACAGCTAGCTCAGAGCCCAGAGCCTGCTTCAGATTCTGTGTCTCCCTCTCTCTCTGACCCTCCCCTGCTCAC
>NW_027532428.1:375480-389842 GCF_008692635.1 Crocuta crocuta | reverse complement strand
AGGCTCTGTGCTGACAGCTGGAAGCCTGGAGCCTGCTTCAGATTCTGTGTCTCCCTGTCTCCCTGTCTCCCTGCTCCTCCCCTGCTCTCTCTTTCTCTGTCTCTCTCTCTCAAAAATAAATAAACGTAAATTTTTTAAAAATAATAAAGTGTTTTTAAAAGAAAGAAAATGAGAAAGTGCACTGAACGAAGGGTAGATGAAAAAGAAAAGAGCATCAAACAGCTCAACAACCACCACGTGAGTTCTACTCTCAGCACCTCCTTGATGGATCCTTGACCTTGACTAAACCAGAATTCATTGCTCTCTAAGGTCCTGACTCCAAAAACCATCTGCAATCTTTGCTGACAGAGCTAATTGCTCAGGGGAAACTTCTTTTCAAATTAAAGCAGTAATTGTCCTAGCTTCCCACAGCAGCCTATGATGTTACCATCATAATATGAAATGGCTTTTTCTTTATTAGAGTTATCATTGGAATCTGGCACCTTAAAAGATATAAAACGAATCATAAATCACATACTTGAAAATCATGTAAAATAAGATGATTTTTTTTTTTTACAAGAGGCACATTTGGTCACCTAATCAACCCCACAACCTCTGCAGAGAAAAGTCCTCCATAGCCTGGCCAGAGATGGACGCAGATGCCTGACCCAGGAGGATTCAGTCAATTATAATGCTACCTAAAGCCAATTAGATTTGTCCTCAAGAACTTGAAACAAGAAAACACAGACAGGGGGTGGGGAGGACGGAGAGTCCCATTACCTTAATGCTTAGGAACCACACAAATTTGCATGAGGCAGGAATTGTACAATCTTCCTCTTGCTGTATGCCCAGTGCTTACCACCACTCTGGCACATACTAGATGCTCCTAACAGTTGAGGGGTGTTGGGATGGCTCAGTCAGGTGACCATCTGACTCTTGATTTCGGCTCAGGCCATGATCCCAGGGTCATGGGATGGAACCCCACATTGAGCATGGAGCCTACTCGGGATTCTCTCCTCTCTCCTTCTGCCCTCCTATTCTGCTCCCTCTCTTCCAAATTATATATCTCTATCTCTAGCTCTGTCTCTGTCTCTGTATGACTAGTTGAAAGAAAAACTAATCACCAGAGGAATAGTCCATAAACTCTGACAGCTGTAGACTCCCTGGTACCAACCAGTTCCTTTTCCTTTGAGAGACCTAGATTCCTAGATTTTCTTGGGTTTTGTGGGATTTTGATCTTTCTTTAAAAAGCCATTTCCACCTAAGCCAATTTGAACAGATTTTGGGTTCTTTCATCCAAAAGAGCCCTAAAACAGGTATTCTTTGTTTTCTCAAAATACAATTTTCCCCCTGAGATTACTTTTTTATTTTTATTATTTTTTTAACTATTTTTATTTATTTCTAGGAGAGAGAGAGAGAGAGACAGCGTGAGCAGGGGAGGGTCAGAGAGAGAGGGAGACACAGACTCCGAAATAGGCTCCAGGCTCTGAGCTGGCAGTCAGCACAGAGCCCGATGCGGGGCTCGAACCCACGAACCGCGAGATCATGACCTAAGCGAAAGTCGGACGTTTAACCGACTAAGCCACCCAGGCGCCCCCTGAGATTACTTTTTTAAAATTAAATACCATCAAAATTCATAGTAACATGTTCCATGGTTCAATTCCCCGCAGCAAACGTGTATCGAGCTAGAAGCCATGTGAGACCTGAAAGATGAATGGGGCTGAGTCCTTGCCACCCGGACGTACATTCAGATGGAGAAAGGCAGACATACAGTTAAGTCCTTCAAAGAGCAGATTATCTGAAAGAGAAGGTTTAAACAATGCACTCTGGGTCTAAGTGGAAGAAAGAGATCAATATTGGGGAAGACCTCGCAGAGAAGATGACCCTAAAGATGGGTTTGAAGAATAAGCAGAATGTCCCAAGGAAAAGGTATTTGGGACAGAGAGAACATTTTGAACAAAGGCACAGAGCCCGGGAACACTGGTGTTTGGTTGCCGAGCGATGAGCGACATGGTAGAATGAAGCGGAAGACCAGGCTAGTAGAACAAGATGAGAATAGGAGACTGAGCTGCCGGAGGCCACCTCCAGCAGGTCCGGGGGTCCCTGAAGGATGGACGGTGTCGGCGAGAGAGTGAGAGAGCCCCGAGATTCTTTCTGATCACCAGGCAGGCATCTCTGTCCTGTCGGTTTTGGTGTCTTTATTTAAAGGTTCAACAACAACATGAGATCAGAAAAAGGAATTTTTACAATGGGAAGCCTTTTGTGAATTACCCCAATCACAGTGAGGTTGAATTTTACAACTAAGGAAATAACAGGATGTTCTTAATGAAAAATAGGATGACATATATATGTTAAGTCGTAAATAGTCAGGCTAAGAGTCATTCTGTTTGGCTCTCAAGAGGATGAATGTTTTTGAACTGGGTTGTTTGTGGAAACCTATTTGATGCTGAATGTGTGAACACCACGGGGGCCCTAAATGCGTTAGCCTTTTGCTTTTGGGTTGTTTTAGTTACTCTTATCTGTCCTCATCCCAGCCAAGGGAGGGTGTTTGCAGAAGGTAGGCCTTGGGGAAGGGAAGGCCATACATCACCAGTTAGAAGAAGCTGTAAGTGTTAAGTTCTACCCCTGTTTGTTCCTAAACTCTAAATTAGGCTCTTTGTCTTGGGCCAGGCTCAATTGTCTTTGATCTGCAAGGCCCATAGGAAGAGGCTTTTGACAATCACCCACAGAGCTTTTATCTAAAATCTCTTTTGTAAAGGCAGGAATATGCTTTTCCTTATGAGGTATCTGTGTGGGGAATATGGGTCTGATATGGAATATTGTGAGGCCTGGTCAATACCCGCAGCCTCATTTCCAACATGAGCCAGTAGTGGCAGAAGGAGATCCCAGTTTTCATTTCTCATGGCAGGAGCTGTGCAAACACTGCCATTTCCTTGCTGTGACTGCCATCCAGCGAGGCCAGTGCGGCTCCCAGCACTGAGCCACGTTGGTTTTTGTTTGTGTTTGTGTGTTGTTGTTTTTTTTTTAACCAAGATCCCAGCTCAGTGTTTTAAATTATTCATGCCAATAGGGATTTTTTTTTTTTAAAGAGTAGCACATTGGGTAAGTTTCTAAGCACTGAAAGGAACCCTCGATGTTCTAGATACTCTACACCACCAAAGAAAGTTGATCAGAACTCTAATCTCGGTGGTGAGCATTTTCTCTACTTCAAATGTGTGTTGTTCCCGCCCCTCCCCCCAAACATCCCGTAAGCAGTGAATGCTCACTCAGTACAAAGGTCATTAAAAATGGTTATCTTTTTGAAGTGATGGAAATATTCTGGAGCTAGAAAGCTGTGATGATTGCACAACATTGTGAGTGTGCTAAAGCCATGAATTATTCACTTTTAAGGAACTGGCTGGAGTAAAAATGACCCAAGCCTTAGCTTGAGCAAGGTCATATTCTGAGGCAGATTGTACCCATGAAGAGAAAACTTGGCGGGTGAGTGCCATTTTATATTCAGGGGCCAATTCAAGGAATGTGATTTGATTGATAGATAGATAACTTTTTTTTTCATTTTAGATTAAAATAACTGAAGAAATGAGCCTGTAGGTGAGAGTATATGTTAGTATGACCATTTATAGGGCTCCATGTTTTAAAATGTTGAATGCAGGGTGCCTAGGTGGCTCGGTCGGTTAAGCATCCAACTCTTGGTTTTAGCTCAAGTCATGATGTCCAGTTTTGTGGATTTGAGCCCCACATTGGACTCCACACTGTCAGTGCAGAGCCTGCTTGGGATTCTCCATCTCACTGTCTCTCTCCCCCTACCCCATTTACACTGCCTCCTTCTTCTCAAAATAAATAAGTAAACTTTAAAAATAAATAAATAGGGGCGCCTGGGTGGCTCAGTCGGTTAAGCGTCCGACTTCAGCTCAGGTCACGATCTCATGGTTCGTGGGTTCGAGCCCCACATCGGGCTCAGTGCTGACAGCTAGCTCAGAGCCCAGAGCCTGCTTCAGATTCTGTGTCTCCCTCTCTCTCTGACCCTCCCCTGCTCACACTGTCTCTATCTTTCTCTCAAAAATAAATAAAATATTAAAATAAATAAATAAATAAAAATAAATAAATAAAAATGAAATGGTGAATGCATGAACCTTGGTAACAGCAATTCTCCTTTGAGGGGTCTGTTCTTGTGTACGACATAGTCACCTTCTACTCAAGACTGTAGACAAAAAAAGCTAATGTGCTGCAACATTGTGTAGTGAAAAATTGGAAACCAACCTAAATGTCCCGCAAGAGAAAAACTAGCTAAACAAAAAGAAGAGGAAATAAATAGGATAAAACCATTAGAATGTGGTCACCCCAGGCAGTGCTATTTAAGGGGAGACTTTCCATTTTATCTTTTCTTTTTTTAAGTTTATTTATTTACTTTGAGAGAGAGAGAGAGCGCGCGCACAAGTGGTGGAAGGGGCAGAAAGAATGGGCAAGAGAGAATCCCAAGCAGGCTCTGCACTGTCAGCACAGAGCCTCACTCAGGGTTCAAACTCACCAACCAGGAGAACTTGACCTGACCCAAAATCAACAGTTAGATGCTTAACTCATGGAGCCATGCAGATGCCCCTGGCTTTTCACTTCTTATATGATTTCTTGTGGCATGCCTTACTTTTGTTATGTTAATAAACCCCCAAGTTTTCTTTAATCAAATATGGCTTTATTGAGTTCCACGGAAAATAGGTATATTCTTCAACTAGAAGGTTACTCATTTTATTGAATGGATCAATGTTAATGGAAAAAAAACCCAACAAAGTCTATGCCTATTTTATGCACATTGGGGCACACAAAAAATATTATCAGCTGTGTATGTTCGAGAGCTGGCAACCTAAAGATACTTCCTAATCTTGCATTCTCAATTTAGATCACAGCTGTGGATTAATAAAATCCACACAAATTACTAGAGTTGTAAAGTTGGCAATAAAATCAGTGTTGTCGGACCAGGTACTGCTGGTGCTTCACCCAGATCCCCTTGGATGCCTTTGACCGTCTCTTGTGTTCCTCGCCTGACTGGATGCGCCTTTGCTTCCAGGAACAGGCACAATTAAGTCTGTAAAGGGAGGAACATCAAGCCAGTGGATGTTCTGGATACCTGGGTGTTCTGAGCCGGAAGTGCTCTGAGGTTGACGTCTCTCCTAGAAGCCTTTGGTCAATGACGTCGGAGTTCAGAAGAAACTCCAGCTCTCCTGCTTGGGTCAGAACAACATGAAAAGCATACTTTACCCTCCAGAGTCCCTGGCCAGACTAGGCTGAAGTTACTGGCTGTGGAGCTTTGCCTCAATCACACTTTTGCTTGGTTTCTCGTCTTTTCCCTGTGGGTGTCTCTTGCAAGGACTCCCTTAATGAATTAATTACACATGAATCCTCATCCCTGGGTCTCCTGAAGAACTCAGACTCCGATGATTTTTTGCACGTTTAAGCTCAAAACTGGAAACGGAATGCACAAACATCGTTGATCGAAGACTGGCTTCAGAAAAGCCAAGTTTCAAGTTTTTATAAAACAGGATGATTCAAATCATGGCTGATGTAATGACAGTTTCTCAAAGCCTCAGCTCGACTATTGACTACTCAGAATCTGTAATGGGCTAACAATTCTGTCTATTGAAAGATGCACTATCTTCTCATGCCTGTGTGTACCAGACCAGTAGGTTCTATTTCAGAAATTAATTAACTTCTCCTAGTTACATATCTCCTTGGAATTATTAACATATGGAAAACCAATGAAAACTCTGTGGAGCCGTTTATTTTTTGCACCTCTCTGTCTGGGTTAAAAGAGTGAAATTGCTGTTGTATTTCTATGCAAAATAATCTTGCAGCTCTAAAGGGAGAGATTTTATTTCTCTTTTGGAGGACCTTGCTAGGTTATTCTGGAGATGAAATGTGGGAAATGCAGAACCTAGCTCGGGGTATGGCTCCTGACAGGTACCCAGTCAGTCAACTTCCCTCATTCTGAAGGAATGAGGCTTCTGAAGCTATGGCCCAGGAAGATATTCTAATTTTGTGATTCCCAAAGTGTGGCTCTACATTGGAAACACCTAGAGTGCTTACCAAATGCAGATTTCCGGGCTCCATCCCTCTGAATTAGAATCTCTGGAGATGCCCTAGATATCAGCATTTTTTAAAGCCCTTGTCTGAATTTTATGCATTCTAAAATTTCAGTCTCAGTATATGTGACTCAGTGGTTTCCAACTAGAGAGATCATGAGAATATGAGTGCATTACTAGGTATCATTTTAACTTAAAATGACTGAGAATCAAGTGAAACTAACATAAGCCAAGGAAAAAGTGGACTGAGTTATCAATTCACAAAATAAAAAGTCCAGGTCTTTAGTTTAGATTTAGGCCTTGCTAGACCCAGGGACTCGACTCAACTGCTGCCTTCAAGTTTTTCTCTTTCTTCCATTTGGTTTCTTTCATGAGCTTCACAGGTGATCAAATGATAGCCACCAGCAGCTCTATGCTGACCATCTTTCCACTAGCGATCCTCAAAGACAGGAGTGTATCTCCCTCCTGGTAGTTTTAGCAAAAGTCCCAGGGAGACATCTGATTGGTCTAGCTTAGGTCACATGCCCATCTTTGAACGAATCAGTACCCAGAAGGATGCAGCACTCTGATAGGTAAGGCCTGAGTCATATGTCCATCTCTGGAGCAAAGCTATCAATGTCAAGTCCACCTAAAATATATAAATGAGTTTCCCTTAGAGAAATAAGTACCGTACTGCCAGAAGTCTTGCCAGAGGACTGATCTCATGTTCACTAAAACCAGAATCTGTATTCTTTAAAAATTTTCCAAATGGTTCCACTGATCCAATATTTTGCAGTGCTGAACCAACCTCAGGGATGCATTTACCTTAAAATAACTTGGGAAGTCTCAGAACCACTGATCTGTCCTCACTGAGGAGTCTAAGGCTTGCCTCTCCTGGCTGGGGAGATTCAAAAGTGAGGGACTCAGGGTGGGACGCTGGTCTTTCTGCTTCAGCTGGGGGTTCCTCTAACGCAAACCATGTCAGCCAGAGGATGCAAAGCCTGAACTGTTACCACTTAACAGAGAGCAAAGAGATTGGCATCAGAAGAAGCTCTAGGAAACATGGCTGCTTCTCCTCTAGGGAGACAACAGGTTGGTGTAACATCCACCCAGCAGGTGTGCAGACAGGAAGAGGGAGCAAATGGCAGACTTGTTGAAAAGGGGAAATCCAATTGCAATGCAGATGATTTCTTGATGAGAACGTAGCGTACAACAGTTAGTCCTGTGAGATTTCTCCCCTGATACCGTTAACAGGAGAGAATCTTCATGAACTGAAAAAAGAAAACCGAGTCCATCTGTACGTGCTTGTGTATATCGATGCCAGGGAAGGGTGGGAGGAAGATATGTCCATGAAATAAACTCAGTGTCATTTGCACCACTAAATTAGCTTGACCAGAATCATGATGCTCCTATTGCTGGAGGGGAAAAAAATGAGGCAAGACCTGAAGGGACTTGGAGTCTAATTTGCAAAGTACATCAGGACGCTGGGAGAAGGTGCGGGACAGGGGGTGGCAGGAAGCGGCTGAGAGAAGGCCCTGGTTGTGCCCCCTGTGGCCACTTTGCTTGCGTCAGCAGGTCATACGTAAAGAGCAAACCAGCATCTCAATAACACACTCAACTGCCTACGCGTACACAGGAGATCATGGTGTGCACCAATTAGAAAAATCAATCTGAAGTGCAGGTACAGCAGGCCAATATTTTTGTGGCCAGAAAGCTAGAAGAAATCTGTAGCTCCTAACACAGGATATGGACCTATGGTAAAATACTGTTGCAGCAGAGATGACTGTTATTTTGATATTGAAATCACAAGGTGGATGCTTCCAAGGGGCAACTCAGCATCCCACTGGGAAGTGCAGAGGACAGCAGGAAATCAGTGTGCGTGCGTGCGTGTGTGTGTGTGTGTGTGTGTGTGAACTCCACCCACACACTTCCTCCACCTAACAGCAAACTGGCCTCTTCACTGGTGATTTTATGAGTTTCATCTTGTGCAAGGTTTAAACTCTCACCAGATGGGAGTTTATTATTCTGACTTGTTTTGGTTTGCCCTTACTACTCTTAAAGTGTCCCACTCCATATAAGAATGCCCTTCCATGATGGATGTTAACTCAGATTATTGTGGTAATCATTTTGGATAGATAGATAGATAGATAGATATAGATATAGATATAGATAGATATAGATACACACACGCATATACACAAAGTCATTCTTTATGCTGTCTACCTCAAGCTTGTGGAGTGTTGTTATATCAATTTCATCTCAAGAAAACTGGGAGGAAAAAGAACCTTCAAATAGGCTTGGTTATTCATTTCATTATTTATTTAAAAATATTTGTTAGAGGCCTACAATGTGCTATGCATGGTGTTAGGCAAAGAAGATACAGCAATGTAAAAAAACAGACAAGACTTTCCACCCACTTGTAGCTTATGTTCTAGAAATATACTGTCCAATATGGCAGCCATGGATCTCATGAACTATTAAGTACTTGAAAACTGGCTAGCTTGTCTTTTTTAGAAAGTAACCTCTACACCCAATTGGGGTTCAAACTCATGACCCAAGATTAACAGTTGTATGCTCTACTGAGCCAGCCAGGTGCCCTGAAAAGTGACTAGTCTAAACTGAATTGTGCCATGAGTATAAAATATGGTAATTCACAGACTTAATGTTGAAAAAAGAATAAAAAGTATGGCAATTTTTTTATATTGATACATATTGAAATGACAATACTTTGGATATTAAGTCAAGTAAAATATATTTCACTTGGTTTTCTTTATATATAGCTATAAGAAAATTTAAAATGAGGTATGTGGCTTGAAGTAAATTTCTTTTTAAAACTAATGTATTTATTTTGAGAGAGGCAGAGAGTGCACACGAGTCGGGAAGGGGCAGAGAGAGAGAGAATCCCAAGCACTGGTAGTGCAGAGCCCGATGTGGGGCTCGAATCCCCAAACAGTGAGATCATGACCTGAGCTGAAACCAAGAGATGGACACTTAGCTGAGGCCCCCAGGTGCTCCGAAGTATATTTCCGTTGAATAGCCTTGCTCTAGAGCAGTGGTTCTGAAACGGGAGATGATTTTGCACCTGCTTCCAAGACGTGGGGCAAGCAAACATGAGTCTTCCTTCTATGGCTCTGAGTCTATCATCACTTCAGAAGCTCAAACTTTCAGGGCCAACCTTTGAGAGGTTCTTAGGCAACGCACCTTGGCATTTATGGAACTGTCCCCACCCCCACCCCCCAGGTGATATCTAGATTTCTCCGCCTAGTTTAAATAGCTGAGTTCCCGCTGGAGGAGGTCATGGAGAGGACATGACCTCTGGTTGACCTGCAAGCTGAACCCAGGCAATCAGAGGTTCCCCACACTCCCCCCGGTCCTTGCAATGTACGCTCCAGCCAGCACTGCTGAGCCAGCAGCCAGTCCAAGGACATAGCCTTGAGAGAGTAAGGGTTGTGGAGGCCCTCTACGTAATGTACGCACATGAATATTAAAGCCTCTTTATAAACCGGTAAGATTCTGGCAGGCAGGTGCTGAGATCCTTTCGCTCATGGCCACGCGTAATTTCCCTTGCTTATCAACGCTGCCACCCACCCACGTGGAGTGGTCTGCCTTTTTCTTCAGCTCTCCGTGCCCTCGGTGTGCTGAGGCCAGTTTGCAAACCAAGGCTCCCCACGATTTTGAGGTAAGCATTTCTCCCCTTCCCTTGTAGCTTTGCAATGTATAGATACGTCCTTCAACAGTATAGTTTTATTTTGCCTAATTTTGGGCCTTATATAAATGGAGTCATATGTATGCACGTATTCTTTGTATCTTGCTTCTTTCACTCAATATTATGTTCTTTAGATTCATCTTTATAATTTCATTAGCTCTCATATGTTTATTTTCATGGCTGTCTTCATGTAATGTTCATGTATAGTACTATATTCATGCAATAATTTCATGTAACCTAGTACATACTATATTATTACATGAACATGCAATGTATTTATCCAGGCTACTGATGGAGAACATTTAGGCTGTTTCCACTTTGGGGCTTTTTAAAACATAGTTTTAAAATTTATTTTTGAGAGAGACCACAAGTGAGGAAGGGGCAGATACACACACACACACACACACAATTCCAAGCAGATTCCAGGTTCTGAGCTGTCAGCACAGAACTCAATGCAGGACTTGAACTCATGAACCATGAGGTCATGTCCTGAGCAGCAGTTGGCCCCTCAACCGACTGAGCCCCCAAGCGCCCCTCATTTTGGTGCTCTCTTCAACAAGGCGCTTATGAACATCATCCTAGAACATGAATGTTGAGTTCACATGCATAGGTTTCTCTAGGATACAGTCTCACCAAGTTCGAAATAAGAAATCTCTGCAAAATCTAACTCTGTATCTACTCCTGAGGTTGAGTAAAAGCAACTCTTCTGAATCTCCTACTAGAATGTTAAAGAACAAAATCCAGCTGAGTAAATTTGAAGATCTAATTGGCTTTATTAAGCAATTCACAAATCGGGCAGCATCCCATATAGCAAGTAGAGAGGAGCTCCAAGGAGTTGTACAAGAAAAAAAGGATTTTTATAGGAAGGAGGTAAGGGCAAGGAAGTTATTATGAGAGAGAGAGAAAGGAAGGAAGGATAATTCTATTCAAGGGCACCTTTGGGGGGGGGCATGCAGAGGATCTAATTGGGTGGATTACCTTGTCTTCTTTGGGGGCCAGATAGACACGGCTCATGTATCAGATCACCACATTGCTATTGACCAGAAAATTGCTGACATATCCCGGGGAGGTTGAAATTGCAGTTAGGTTCGTTATTAAGCCCAGGTTTGGTGACTTAGCCTAAGTGGCTCCATTTTGGTCCTGCGGTTTTCTTATTAACAAGAATCCTAAAGACTCTCAAAGATACCTCAGCCTTCTCCGGGCTCCAAGTTGTAGCATTCAATGCTGATTGAGATCAAAGCCCCGGGGACTCTGTCTTGCCCTCTTCCATTTTACCCCATCTCTTTGCCCAAGGGAAGAAAGAGATCTTTTGTTTCACATCTCTGCTTGCACTCCTGTCACTCTGTTTACCGGAGTGATTTAGCTAAAAATAAAATGTGTTCCAGGTTTGAAACTTTTCATGGACTCCCTGGCACCCTTGGTATAAAGCCCCAAATGCTTAGTACAGCATCAGAGTCTTCTCTGATTGCCAGCCACACACAGTCCTACACTTCCTTTTGAGAATGATGCTAAATGACTTCGTGTTCCCGCGACCACCCAGGATTGTTTGCTCGCCAGACCTTCCACCACACTGAACTTTCTGCCTGGAGCAGCTTTCCAACTTCCTGTTCTCCACATAAGCTCCTACCCACTCTTTAAGACTCAACTCAAACATCATCCCCTCCAGGAAATCCTGCTCCTTGCTGCTCCCTTATCCTTGGCCAGGCTGGGTATTCTTTGCCTGTACCCCCATATCCTCAGGCACTTCTCCCTGTACTAACGGGCATTGCACTGTGTTATAATTGTCAGCCCTCCGGGGCGCCTGGGGGGCTCAGTCCATTAAGATTCCAACTTTGGCTTAGGTCGTGATCTCACAGTGTGTGAGTTCAAGCCCCACATTGGGCTTTGTGCTGACAGCTCAGAGCCTGGAGCTTCCTTCAGATTCTGTCTCCCCCTCTCTCTGCCCCTCCCCTGCTCATGCTCTGTCTCTCTCTGTCTCTCAATAATAAATAAAAACCTTAAAAAACTTTTTATAATTGACAGCCCTCCTCCCCTCTCTGCTGGGAGCTCCCCCCCCACCAAGATGAGAGACCCTTCCTTATCTACCTCTGTATTCTCAGAGTCAAACACAATGGTGTGATGGTTAGTATTATTTATCAACTTGACCAGATCACAGGGGTGCTCCGATAATTTGGCTAAACATTAATTCTGGATGTGTCTGTGAGGGTGTTTCTGGATGAGATTAGCATCTGTCTGAAGCAGACCACCCTCCCCAAGGTGGGTGGGCATCGCCCAATCCGCCGAAGGCCCGGGGAGATCAAAAAGGTGGAGGAAGAGAGAATTTGCCATCTTTGCCTGACTCCCAGAGCCAGGACACTGATCTCCTGCCCTTGGGCCAGGACTTCATACCCGAGGCACTGCTGACTCTCAGGACTTCAGACTCGGGTCGGAACTATATCAGTGGCTTTCTTGGGTCTCTCCCCTACTCAGCCTCCAAAATCAATGGAGTCAGTTCTTTTTAATCAATCAATAAATGAATCCATCCTATATATAACACATTCACACATATATACATACATATATATCCTATTCTTTTTTTTCCCTGGAAAACCTTTACTAAGATACTTGGATTATGCTAAATATTTGTTGACTGAACCAAAATTGGCAATTGATCTTGAACTTGGCTTAGATGGAAAGCCAGGAAGCCACATTCACTGTGTTACAAATGGCTTCTCCCAGAGTTGTGCACTACGGAAGCCCTGCTAATCTCCGTCCCATTGCTCTTGTTAATGGTGTCGTCCAATCAAGAAAAAATGGTCTCCTTGTGACCCACTTCTATTCCTGATTTTTATTCTGAAAACACAGAGTTGCTACGTAACATTAATTAGAATCAAGCACTTTTAGAATCACCTAATACCACTGTGGCCAGGTACTACATCCTTAAATGTATGTTTCTCAATGCAAATGATGTTCATCTAAGAATGTGTTTTCAACAGAACACGGCTTGGTGTTTATACAAATATACACTTTATCCTTAATAATACAAGATTTTTTGTACCTCATGTTCACCTTTCAGGATATAAAGGAATCAGTTTATAATGCTCCGAGTTCAGGATATCAGTTTAAAACTCGCCTAGATGGGGCCCCTGGGTGGCTCAATCGGTTAAGTCCAGTTTCAGCTCAAGTTATGATCTCACAGTCCATTAAGTTTGAACCCAGTGTTGGGCTCTGTGCTGAAAGCTCGCAGCCTGGAGCCTGCTTCGAATTCTGCGTCTCCCTCTCTCGCTCTCTCTCCGTGTCTTTCAAAATTAATAAATAAATGTTTTTTAAAGAGTCTGGTACACACCTAGGTTAGCTTCCTTTTCTGCTACTGACTGATTAAGTGACCTGAGGCAAAACTCTTATTTTTGGGGGGGCTCAGTTTCTCCATCCATAAAATGGACATAAACAGCACCAATCTCAAAGAGTTCCTCCAAAGACTTAGTAAAATAACTGAAAGCACTTCACAGCCAGGCATAGGGTAATCATTCATTTAAATATTTGTTCTCAGAGGCACCTGACTGGCTTAGTCAGTGAAGAATGCGACTCTTGATCTTGGGATTATGAATTTGAGCCACATGTTGGGTGTAGAGATTGCTTAAAAAAAGAAAACCTCTAAAAATAAATAAATAAGTAAAGGTTAGTTCTCATGATTATGCAATCTGATATTGGTTTGTAATTTTATTTTTATTTATTTTTAAAAAATGTTTTATCTATTTCTAGGAGAGAGGGAGAGAGACAGCATGAGCAGGGGAGGGTCAGAGAGAGAGGGAGTCACAGACTGAAACAGGCTCCAGGCTCTGAGCTGGCAGTCAGCACAGAGCCCGACGCGGGGCTCGAACCCACGAACCGTGAGATCATGACCTAAGCGAAAGTCATATGCTTAACCGACTCAGCCACCCAGGCGCCCCTGGTTTGTAATTTTAACATCTGGCCTCATACATTCAGACGTTTTATGTTTAAGAATATGTTGTGGCGCCTGGGTGGCTGAGTCGGTTGAGCATCTGACTTCAGCTCGGGTCATGATCTCGCAGTTCCTGGGTTCGAACCCCATGTCAGGCTCTGTGCGGGGCACTCAGAGCCTGGAGCTGCTTCAGATTCTGTGTCTCCCTCTCCCTCTCCCTCTCTCTCTCTCTCTCTGCCCCTCCCCCACTTGTGCTCTGTGTCTCTCAAATTATGATTGAACATTTAAAAAAAAAAGAATGTGTTATCTCCCCTGATGAAACGTAAGCATCTCAAGGGCATGAGTGAGTTCATCTTCTACATCTGTTACCAGTTAGCGTCTAGTGGGTCACAAACCGCCCCAAAGCTTAGTGGCTTAAAACAACCCTCCATACTTAGTTTAGTGCGTATTCGATTTTAGCTTGCTCCACAATCCGCCCGAGGGCTTTTTTTTTTCCCTCACGAAGAGGTCACTGGGCTCTACTCCCAGGGTATTAGATCCAGTAGTTCCACGGTGGGCCTGAAAATCTGCGCCTCCGACAGGAGCCCGCCGGGGGCGGACGCTGCTGGGCCAGGGAATGTACACTCGGAGACACGGCGTGCGCTCAGGGTCACGTGGTTGGCATCCGGGGCAGTTCTGTTCTCACCTGTGCGCCCCTCGCGC